>NW_024427107.1:6357554-6527176 GCF_017311325.1 Ursus maritimus
TATATATATATATATATATATATATATATATTTACTAAGATTATAACAGTATAAATGTCATTTCCCTTTGGAAGACAGAATTCAATTACAAGTTATTTTCCATTTATATTTTTAGATTCTTAATTCAAGAGAAAACAAGTGAAGGCCTAAATTTTAGATCATCAGTTGTACAGCTGCGAAATAAACATCTGTCACCAATATATGAAGATTAAAATTGTATCTCATTGGTTTTTACAGCCACAAAATCACACCTGTTCCCTTGCACCTCAAATTTTTGGATGGTGTCCATTTTTTGAGGAAAGATAATCACCTAAATGGTGGGGTTTTGTAGTTCTCCTCCCATGGCCCTAAATTCAAACACCACGGCCTCCACAACAGAGTGAAATGTCAACTTAGAAATCCATTCCATTGATCCTGAGCTCTACATAACCAATAATTATTTGTTTAAAATAACTGAGGAATCCTGCTGCAAGGATCACTTTGCAAATCAGGAAAGGGAGAGACCTGTCATGGCTGGGCCAAGTCACATAACTCACAACAGACAACAACAAGACTCCTATTCCCCTCATGCTTATTATGATGCCCCATCTTTCAGGCACTGAGAATTATAACAAAAGATTTTCAAAGAAGAGTTAGTCGATTATGCAGAAAGGCTGTTTTGAGACATATGTCAGCATCATTGAAGTGTTTTTGTTTTGTTTTGTTAATGAAATGAAAGGTAGGTGGGTGGGAGAACACACAGCAGGTAAAGGAAACCCAGCTCATTATGACTAGAAGAGCCTTGGAAAACACAGGGACATTGAGGCCTTGGAGGATGGGGAAGGGAGGTCCCAAAATTCGGAACAACAAATAGAACAGATAGAGGTACTCTGTGCACATACCATGGTTTACCAACATTTTAAAAACATAGGACTTATTTTTCCTGCAAATTGATTTTTAGTCATTGGTTTAGATATAGACTTACTTCTGTGATTTCATAATCCAAATTAATTATCTGTTCCTGGATTATATCCAATATTTGTTTAATTTTGGAGAGGTCCCATTATCTGCTTATATTACTGTGGTCTGGCAAATACCATAATTTCCTATAGAACAAAGTTTCAGTCTCTACAACTCATAATTTGCATAACACCTTTTACATACTATGCTCAGGAAATCTATAGAAGGGGCTAAATTTTGATACCATTAGCAGCTTCAGACATTGGGACAATCTCGAAATTCTAGCTTGAATTTTTTTCTGTAAGTCTGAGCCCTAACACAAACTAGCCGTGTGGTTTTAAACAAGCTATTTACTTGTTGGAGTCAATGTTTTCATACATAAAAATGGGCATTAGAGTATATAAAGTTCAAAATTTTTTCATACTCTAAACCCTATGATTTTTATAGGACATAAATAAAATGAATTGTACTGTAAAAACTGCAGGCCAGTTTCCATGTTAAAATAGTTAATTGAACATATGCATACAATTTTGCTCCCTTCTGAAAACTCTGTAAAACCACATACACAAATTAAGATATGCACACTGAAGGTTAAGAGAACACAGGAAGAGCCAACAGCAACAGATGGATGCATGATAATTGGCTTGGCAGCCCAAGAGCCCTAAACACAAAGCCTCCAGAAAAGAAAGCTAAGATCTAATCCAATTTATACATCAGAACCCTTTAAAAGATACAGAAGGACAGGAAGCAAAACTAGGGACAAGGCGGGAGAGGGGGGTTGCGTAAAATAAGGAGAGTGGGTAAGAGCTCTTGGATAAGCCATAGCTCCTCTGGATCACCTTTCCTATTTATTGTCCTTTGAATAACAAACCTAACCCTACTCCAACAAAAGCTTAGAGCAGTATTTCCTAGAGAGAGTTAAACCAGGAATATCTGAAATGGATGATGTCTCACAAATAAAAGGGGTTGGTCCTGTAAAGAAAATAAGGACATTAAATCATCACATGTGTATTGAAAGCAAAATTTAAAATGCCCAGCCCTGTTCCCTTTTCAGTTCCTATGATGCTAGAAGCCAGCCCTAGAGACACGAGAGTTAAAGAATCCTTTCTACAGATTCTTACCAAGAAAGATGTAACAAATGGCCTACCCAGATTACCCTGTAATAAATTCAGAATCAGTAAGTCACTGCCATACAGTCAAAGCTTTGGTAGGCTTTTTAATTCCCTCTTAATCATGAACAGACAAGCAAAAGTTACCAGATTCACAAGAAGAACTCATTACATAGAAAGTAGAACTGAAAACAAGCAGAGAAAAGCAAATGGATGTAATAGAGATTCTGCAAAGGAAAGAAAATATCAATAAAAATTATTACTATCATCAGAGATACAAAATAAGATATTGCAATCATGAAACAAAATCAGAATATTATAAAACAAGTATTCAGAGAATAAGAAGCATTTTGAAAAGCATTTGACAACTAAAAGCACAAAATAAAAACACAACAGGACAAAGTCTTGTACTTAAAAGGCAAAGTCAAAGTACTCTCCCAGAAAGGAGAACAAAGAGATGGAAAATTGAAAGAGAAAACCAGAGGACCAAATCAAGAGGCCCAATATCCAAACAATAGGCATTCCAGAAAAAGAGAACAGAGACTATACATGAAAAGAAATCATGAATAAAATAATTCAAGAAAGTTTCCTATTACTGAAAGGGCCAAATGTCCAGTAAAATAGATAAAGTAAACAAATAACAGGAAATCTCAGAATATTGTAGCCAAGGAGAAAATTCTAGAATCTTCCAGCATGGATGGGAAGAACAATTTGTATAGAAAGAATGAGGAGTTAGAAGACTTTGGATTTCTCATCAACAAGCCTGAAAACAAGGAGCAACCCATCAAAACACTGAAGGAAAATGATTTCTAACCTAGGAGTCCACAACCAAACTATCAAAAACGTATAAAGATTGAATAGAGACATTTTTCAAACCTGCCAGACCTCAAAAAATATTTCACCTTTGGACTTTTTCTTAAAAAGCCACTACAGAATGTGCTTCAGCAAAACGGGAGTGAAATCCAAGGGAAACGAAGACACAGGATAAAGGAAACAGGACATGCACTACAGGACAAAGTCAAAGCAATTCCTGGGAGGATGAGGGAGAATGCCCCAGAATGACAGCTTATGTCAGATCTAGAGTCCACGGGGCTTACCGAAGAGACACACCTGTTGAGTACACACCAGCATATGCTCCTTCTACCTCACCAAAGGCTCTGTTTTGATAGCAACAGAGAGGTAGAGGGAGGCCACAGGGAGCTTGGAAGCAGAACCGTGGAAAACAGCACTCCTCCTACCGCAGTTCTGCCCCGTATTCAGTTCCCAGTCCACACCATAGCCATCATTATGCTTCAGCTGCAGGATGCTAGAACTTCCAGTACTGACCACCTCCCTTGCGGGCTTCCTGAGTAGACACCCTTAGTCACTCTTATTGATGAGGAGGTCGTCTGGGTCCCACATGCTCACCATGGTAATTTTTCCTCCCAACTGTCTGATTCTGATTCTGAACAAATTGTCTCTCACTTACAAAGCTAAATAAGTAATTATTACTCAATTTTTTTCAAAGTGATATAAGATATTGCTTGGAGATACAAGAATAGGTGTTAAAACCATTTCTTTAAAAAGTAAGAGAGTAGTTAAAACCAGACATAGGACAGCAGTCAACTTGCTGGGGGATAAGATAGGAAAACAATGAAGAGGAGCCCAGGGGACATGTCTAAGGACTGTGCTCTTTCTACCCTGAGTCGTGGGCCCTTGGGTATTTGCTTTATTTTAATTTACATATCTTTTATATTATGATATATTTTACAATTTAATTTTTTTATTAGTTTCAAATGTAGAATTCAGTGATTTCTCAATTACATATAACACCCAGTGTTTATTCCATCAAATGTCTTCTTCAATGTCCATCACCCAGTTATCCCTTCCCCCCATCCACCTCCCCTCCAGCAACCCTCAGTTTGTTTCCTAGAGTTCAGTATCTCTTATGGTTTGCCTCCCTCTCAATTTTCATCTTATTTTCTTTTTCCTTCCCTTCCCCATGTTCATCTGTTTTGTTTCTTAAAATCCACATGAGTGAAATCATATGGTATTTGTCTTTCTCTGACTGATTTATTTGCTTAGCATAATACCCTCTGGCTCTATCCATGGCATTGCAAATGGCAAGATTTCATTCTTTTTGATGCCTGAGTAATATTCCATTGTATATATAAACCACATCTTCTTTATCCATTCATTTGGCAATGGGCATATGGGCTCTTCCCATAGTTTAGCTATTGTGGACATTGTTGCTATAAACATTGGGGTGCGTGTGTCCCTTCAAATCACTATGTTTGTATCCTTTGGGTAAATACCTAGTAGTGCAATTACTGGGTCATAGGGTAGCTCTATTTTTAACTTTTTGAGGAAACTCCAAACTGTTTTCCAGAGTGGCTGAACCAGTTTGCATTCCACCAACAGTGTAATTGGGTTCCCCTTTCTCCACATCCTCACCAACATTTATTGTTTCCTAAGTTGTTAATCTTAGCCATTCTAACTGGTGTAAGGTGGTATCTCAGTGTGGTTTTGATTTGTATTTCCCTGATGCCCAGTGATGTTGAGCATTTTTTCATGTGTATGTTGGCCATTTGTATGTCTTCTTTGGAGAAATGTCAATATGGTACTAGCACAAAAACATAGATCAATGGAACAGAATAGAGAACCCAGAAATGGACCCTCAACTGCATGGTCAACTAATCTTTGACAAAGCAGGAAAGAATATCTAATGGAAAAACGACAGTCTCTCCAACAAATGGTATTGGACAGCCACATGCAGAAGAATGAAACTGGATCATTCTCTCACACCATACACAAAGATAAACTCAAAATGAATGAAAGACCTAAATGTGGGACAGGAATCCTTCAAAATCCTAGAGGAGAACACAGGCAGCAACCTCTTTGAACTCGGCTGCAGCAACTTCTTGCAAGGGGGTGGGATACCAGTGAGCTGGACAGTGAGTCTCAGCTCTAAGTCCCTCAGCTGTGTCTTGTGGGACATGACTGTCCCCTGGCCTAGAGCAGCAAGGCAGGAGCAGGGAGGTTCTGCAGTGGGCGGGGCGTGCACCAGAGACACCCCATCTGGCCAGGGTAGGAGGCGCACGCGTGCTTCCATTTGTCTTTACCTCTCCTGAGTGTTCTCTTCTCCTTCTCTTTCATCCATTTCCTATTTAGCACTGAAAAAAAGCTATAACCACCCTGGAAACACTAAAAAGAAAATGAGAGAGATGAGCCTATTTCAAATATAACCACTGCAAAAAAATTCAGAAGCTAATTTTTAAAAACCAGACAAATCCCCAGCCTTTGAAACAGGTGCCCCCTGGAACTCCAGAATGAAACCGGGGGAAGCCAAGCTCCTCCAACTGAATCCCTACAATTGAGAGGAGGCTCATTTGTCTGTGAAGCAAACAAATACTCAAAAGATTTTCCCACTCACTCTTCACCCTTGACCAAACTAGAAGATCACAAAAATTTTTTAAAATAAAAAAATTTCAGCTTCCCAAATTCCCTTGGTTTCCTATCTCTTATTCTTGGAAGTTGAATGGCAGGCAATGCAGGATTAGAGAGAGCAACCAAATAAGGCCGAGTTACAACTAACAACCTGGAGATCTAAGGATGTGACCAATCTCGCTCTTTGGAATGCTAAGGCCTGCCCTGGTGACCCAATATGCTTCATCTGCAGGAAATCAGGCCAGTATGGGGAACTTCTCCGCAGGGATCTACACCCATATATACCTTCATGCCAGCACACCCACGCAGACTCAGACACACACCATCCTCCTGCCACCTGTCACCCTCCCTCTGGAAAAACAACTGCAGCACGCCCACCAGGAAAAATTGGAAGGGACATCTAAATAAGGTGATGGAACTTTGGAAGAGAGTTCGAGAAAGAAGAGAGAAGGGAGAAAATGAAAAAGGAAATAAGAGGAATTGTATTACATTAGGTGCCACAACATTTACCTGTTGGACATTGTTTTTATTTTTTTAAGATTTTATTTATTTATTTTGCGGGGGTGGGGTGGGGTGGGGAGGCTAGGGGCAAAGGAAGAAGACGACTCCCTGCAGAGCAAGGAGCCCAATGCAGGACTCAATCCCAGGACCCTGGGATCATGACCTGAGCTGAAGGCAGACACTGAACCAACTGAGCCACCCAGGTCCTCTTGGACATCGTTTTCAAAAGGAATTTCCCAGAGATAATGGAGATGTGGAACAGTAAAGGGTGCAGCCCAGGAACACAAGAAATAGAAGATGGGACAAGGGACCAAGACAGACTTGGTTGATAAAAATCAAACCCCTTCCACTGCTACTCACCTCGGCTAGTTCCAATGAGGCCTGCTTTTATTTTTTATTTATTTTTATTTTTTTATTTTTTCAATGCTTTTTTATTATATTATGTTAGTCAGCGTACAGTACATCCCTGGTTTCTGATGTAAAGTTCTATGATTCATTAGTTTCGTATAACACCCAGTGTGCCATGCAAGGCCTGCTTTTAGTTAGTAAAACTTAGCATGCCGAGCTTATTAAATACATTTTTTAGTAGACACAAGAAAGAGGGATGGAGAAGGGGAGGAAAAAGAGGGAGGGGAGGAGGGAGGACGTGGGGAGGGAAAAGGAACATGCAGGCCAGGCTAGCCTCCTCATGTTCTAGGACATCAGCCTAGGGGCACTGTGTACACTGTGGGCAGCTTGTCACTGGCTTCTCCACACTTCTGCTGCTCATCTCTCGCCATCTTCTTGTTGCACCTGAAGCCAGAACACCAATGCAAGTGCGGCAAGGGGTAGGTGAGACTACTATGGACTCTGGGAAACAAACTGAGGGCTTCAGAGGAGAGGGGCTGGGGATTGGGATAGGCCTGTGATGGGTATTAAGGAGGGCACATATTGCAGGGTGCACTGGGTGTTATATGCAAGTAATGAATCATGGAACACTACATCAAAAACTAAGGATATACTGCATGGTGACTAACATAACATAATAAAAAAATATTATATTAAAAAAGGGAGGGGCAGGTAAGCCCTCCTTTCTCAGCAGCGCCCCCTTTTGGGCAGAGAAGGAATAGCCACGGAGGACTTCAGGCTCCCAGAGCGGGAATGAGGACAGTTAGCCCGCCATAGATGCCCTCTCTGATTTCTGAATACTGGGACTACCACATAGGATTTCTTGGTGAGAATTAAAGCAGATAAAATATAAATTATTTTTTGAAGATTTTATTTATTTATTTATTTATTTATTTATTTATTTATTTATTTTAGAGAGAGAGGGAGAGGGAGTGATCGCAAGCAAGGTGAGGGGCAGAAGGGAAGGAAGAGACACCTAAGCGTCTTATGCTCCATCTCATGACCCTGAGATCATGACTTCAGCCAAAACCAAGAGTCTGGCGCTTACCCGACTGAGCCACTCAAGCACCCCCAAATATAAATTATTGCTATTATTGTGTCAAGTGCATATGAAGCACTGAAAAATAATGTGCATTTTTTAAGCTAAATCCTTTGTCATCCTTTCAGATAATGGCAAGGTCCTCCAGTTCCCACCGGGCGCATGGGGGAGTAGGTCTTTAAGGGTAGCGGCAGGTATAGATGTTTCAACAGAGCCCAGCCCATCTGTCTTCCTGATCAGGCCCAGCAGACAGCAACCACAACCTGATCATGGCCACCTCCTGTCAAGGGCTTTGGGCCTCTAGAGATGGATGAGGATTTGTTTTGCATTTTAACAAGTGCCTGCTTGGAGACAATCACTGTCCTTTGGTGTCATGCATAAATGAAAGGAATTTTCAAAGATAAAAATGCGGCCCTGAGGAAGCCACAGGAGGAAGAAACGCCTTCCCAGAAGTCCCCCAAGGGCGTCCTTCTGTGTGAAGGAGGGAAAGATATGGCCTGGGGGGAGCAGCTGGTACAGGACCAGCAGAGGGCTCTGGGACAGGTGCGCAGGGCCCTAGAAACCTAAGCCTCATCGGTGACAAAAAACATGCTCCTTCACTCTGCAAGCTGTGCACCTAGCTCTTTCCTTTTCTCTCAAATGTCAGGAGATGTTAGAGACACAGTTGCTTTCTCCAAGCCTGTCAATCTTCCTGTACCTCTTCTTTTTTTTTTTAAGTCGCGGCTTTCTACAAATAAATAATGTAGTTTCTCTGGAGACTTTCCTATACACCACGAACCATCTTACTTTATTTTTCAGTGCTTTATATGTACTAGACACAATGATCGTCATATTTTATATTTTATCTTCTTTAATCCTCACAAAAATGATATGTGGTAGTCCTGGATTCAGAGAGTGCCCTTGTGGAGGGGCTAACCGTTCTTGTTCTTGCTCCTGCTCTGGGGAATCTGGGCTCTTCTGTGGCTCTTCCATCTCTTCCCAAGAGGGGGCGCTGCTGCGGCTGAGGACCTCATTCCAAGGGAGTCTAAAACAGAGCATTACTAAACAATTGATTTTCGTTTCAAAGAATTTCATATTATCTTGTACTCACATATTTTCTTGCCCCCACATTTATCATGCACATCTTCTTATTGCCGATATAGATCATTTTTCGTTGTTGTGGCATATAGACTGTATGGCATTGTGCCGGCAACCTTGTTCCCTGCCTCTACTGAGGTGTGTGAGCAGTTTGCTCTTTAGAAGAAAGCAAGACATGACTGCCTTCTCTGGAAAAAAAGCAATGCGGTTATGAGTTAAAGAAGAAAATAAGACCAGAGGCTCTAGGTAGAGTGGAGAATACTAGAAAAAAAGCTCAGCGTTTTTAGTATAGGTGGAGATCCTGAAGATCAGAAGATGTAAATTTCTTGGTCAGTTTTGATTGAGAATAATTCTTATTTGAACTAAAAAACTAATGTGGCATTCTTGGAAAAAGAGGCTGGGAAATCGCTTGGACTTGGAAACTTGGTTAGATTTACAAACTGTTACATGATTTCTGTCCTCAGAACCACTTATCTGAATGTCATTTTTACCCTAAAGATACTTATATATTTTGTATATATACTTATAATACTTTTTATATGTTACAAATGTACATATAATATATAGACTTATATATTTTATAAATTTGTTTCTGTTGCTCTCAAGATGGCTTGGCTTTGTGTGTGTGTGTGTGTGTGTGTGTGTGTGTGTGTGTGTGTCTGTGTTACCTTCAGGAGGGTTTGTCGCTAGGCAGGGTTACGAAGTTTAGGAGGAAGACAGCATGGCCCCAAAGAGGCCCTAAATTCTGGAATATGTCCCCAAGTCCCACTCTCCCTGGAAATAGTTGCAAGCAGATGGATATAATATTTCTTTCTTCTCTCCCAGCATTTTTAATGTGGGACAAACTGGGGGTATTGGAACAAAACAAAACTTATCAAGAATAAATTAAAGCCTTATAATTAAAATAGAAATTGTGTAGATAACACACAAAATTAGAAAACGTTGGGAAAAACTGAAATCATCTAAATATCCAAATAGTAATTAATAAATCATGGCATATACACACAGAGAAATATAGTACACACAAGTTAACATGTTTTCAAAGAATGTGTGATGATATGGGAACCTGGGAATCTGCGTTAAAATATAAGTCAGAAAATCATAGTGAATTTAATGCACCTCTCTCAGTTATAGAATAAGCAGACAAAAATCAGTAAAGACATGGAAGTTTTTATTTCCACAATAAACACACTGTATTATGGGCTTATATAAAACACTGCACTCAAAAACTGTAAAATACACATTCTTTTAAAATATATTAAGAACAAATTTAGTTATTCAGACCATAAAGCAAATCTTATTTCAATAGGCTAAAACTTGTTAATAAAATAACAAGCTAACATTCTATGAATATTTTACAGAGGTTTCTGAAGTTTACAAACATCTTGGCCCATGACTTAATGGCTACGTTAGTTCTGCCTTCTGTTCAGATAGAAGTGACTTCTATCATGTCCGCTGGCCTTTCTTAATAACTGTATCCTAAACTCAGCTTTCAGTCTCCTAACCCTCAAATCTTCACCGCTTCCCTGCCCCCCACAGATATCTCTCCTTCCTTATATGCAAAGTGGGTATAATAACATATATCTTGCCAGGTTACTGTGAAAATTAGATGTGATTTATATAAAGGATCTAGAGCAATGCCTAACCCATAGTAGACATTCATAAAATATAGCTACTGTTTTGTGAAAGCAGCATTTGGAAATGCATATTCAGAGGGTTTTGAAGATCACTGCATGGCCCTTCAAATCTCTTTCACATTGTTCTGCCCTGGTATTCTCAGAAAATTGGGGGTGGGCCCAGATGGGTTCTTATCACCAGGCCATGAACAATGTAGGATGCCACCTACCCAGAGAAAGAACATTTTGTCTTTACATAAAGGCAGCAGCAAATCACCCAGATGTGGGGCACTGGGCTGCAACCACGTGGGTGGGAAGCACTGTTGTCTAATGCATACAAATCACTCTCCACATTCAAAGCTACTCCAGAAGGAAGACACATTTGCTAATTAGTCTGAAGGTATCCTATAGACTGACAGTGGCCTTAGACAAAGACACTGGGAGGAATGGTCTTTTTTCCCTCCATTGTACATTGCTGGGCTGGGGTGTGAAGTCTGGAATTATGTAGTTAAACTCTAATTATAAAGGTGATAACTCATAGAGCATTTTTTCTCATAGCAAACAAGTGGGCTTAGTTCCTTGATTTTCCTCTACTTTGCATATGAAGAGAGTAAGGCGCAACTTCTAGGTGGCAGAGTTGGGTTTTGAACCCAAGGCCAAGGTTAGTCTGTACACTATACCCCCTGTAGGCAGGACTATGAAAGCAACATGTTTTATAGGACAAGATGAGGACCCTGAAGACAGAAGGATGGAAAGATGGAAGGGATCCCAGTCCTCAATAACGTTATGCAGTCACTGAATTAACCTTGCCTGCATTCACTTGGGACTTGTGCATACCTTGGGACTTCTCAATAGGTAGATCGTCAATCTGCATATCGTTTGAGCCTCTTTTGGATGGAATTTTTGGTTCCTTGTGACTGAAAGCATAACAGAAGTAGGAAAGGAATAATGGGTGGTACAGATTATGGACAGGATCCCAAGCCCCTAAGAGGTCTGGACTCAAGACATGTTTACAATGGGGCAGTGGGTGGAAAGGGAAAGAGAGTGTGAACTTCAGAAAGTCCTAGCACTTCTGGTCCAGAAAAAGCAGCTCAACAAATCACGCAAAAGAAAGAGGATCTGAGGAGGAATGTTTGAAAACATGGGGAAGGAGTTCCATTGATGAATATTCAATATCTTACCTCTTATTGAATATCTTACCTTTTTATTATTCTCCTTGACCATACTGAGCGTCCCCCCAGTAGATGCTAATTGAAGTTAATAATAACCAGTCACAACACCCCTCTGTCTGGGGCAGATGGGCCTCGAGTTGCACTTGTCAGGGGGCGAGACAATCTGCAAAGTAATTATTCCTGCTACCTTTTCCCACATAAATTAAGATTTCTGTAGAATTTAGCTATCAGGGAGATATTAACTGATGTTGGAGATTGAAGGTAAAGGTAGAAAGGCAGTGTTTGGGAGTTTTTTGCTTTGTTTTGTTTTTACCATTTATCAACTGCAGCTGCCACGTCTTAAGAAAACATTAAAAAAAAGAAAAACAACAGTACAGCCTTCCCACAACTGACTCCAAGTAATTACAACACTTTAAAATAACACAGCGAAGAGTTAGGGTTTATCCAAAGTCAATGACACAATTCTTAGGTCAACAAGTGTATTAATTTCCTTATATTGAGAAGCAAAGAGGGTATAGAGCACAAGAAAATAATAGAGATGTGTTGTTTCTCACTGCTGTCTTGAGACCACACAAAAGGCAACAGTTTATAAGTAATTTTACATGGTAAAAGGGGAGCACACTTTTCCCTACCTAACCAGCTGAGTGTAGTAAAAACAGAAAAGGCCTATATTAAACTCACTTTGTTTCAAATAAGAGTCATAAGGGACACCTGGGTGGCTCAATTGGTTAAGTACCTGACTTGATTTCAGCTCAGGTCATGATCTTAGGGTCCTGGGATGAAGCCCGTTGCTGGGATCTGTCCTCAGCAGGGAGTCTACTTGAGGATTCTCTCCCCTAACCTCTGCCCCTCCCCCACCTCAAATAAATAAATCCATTAAAAAAAGACAAGAGTCACAAAAACTATGAAAAAAATAAAATAAAAATAAATTCACTTTGACAATGTGGAAAGAGCACTGGACTAGGATTTGATTCTATCAGGACACAAAATGGATAAGACATAACCCGTTTCCTGAGGAACCCAGTTTGTGGCCTCTAATCTGAGCAACCAAGGTACTGATTCTAGCTCCAGCTCAGTGTGGTATCTCAGCTCTCTTCCCGGGGGGGGGGGGCAGTTTGACCATTTCTCCCCAAACAAGCTGATAACTTAGGGAAAAACACCTAAATCCCCATGTCTTTGGCATAAAGTGGGGGGCTTGGGGGAAATGAGTTCTGTTGCATCAATCGGTGTGGAAAATAAGGCTTTCCTCTCTCTACAAGCCTAAGATTCTATAATTCCCTCTGGGGCTCTACATGAGAATTATTAGTTTTCTGGGCTCCTCTCCAATGGGCCATGAAAGAAAGAGAGGTACATGGTTAGAGATGGAAATAGTTTTCTATTCTATCCATTCGTTCTGTCAGTCAGTGAGTCAGTTGTTAAAATGAACAGATATCTGCATTTCATTGAATGCTCACCATGAAACAGAGCCATACTGAGCCCTAAGGATACAAAACACTGAAACAAGACATATTTCTGCCCTGGGGCTTCACATTCAGATGCCTTGGAACCCAGGGTCTTGGTAGTGAACCTAATGTCTACCACAAAAGATGACTTTACTAAAAACATAGGCCACTGGCTTTCTGTCTTGGGATCAAAATCAGGTTATAACTTTGCCTAAGGCAGAATTGTTGGGAGTGACCCCGCCCACTTGCTTTGTGTTAAGTATGGCCCATCCCTGCTCTAAAGCAGGGGAGACTTAGGGTTCCAGATTCTACTTGGAACCATGTGTGACCATAAGAGGACATTAGCACCAGGAGACCCTTGAAATTGATGCACTTTATTTGATCATGAAGATGGCAAAATATGCCCTCAACTGCACACGCCAGTATCTGAAAGCAAACTTGGCCCCTGATGGTAAAATTCAGTATGCAGAACGATTGTTCTGATTTCCGGAGGGACATGTGATAACTGATTCACAAATATAAATAGGCACAGGCTTCCTACAAAAGACTGTTTTTCATATCGTTTGAGTAGATTTTTTTTAGAACTGTATTTCATCTTTTATCAATGGCTTCTTTATTTTAAAAAGCTAGGATTTACACTGTGCATGAAATTTTTTTTTCTTGGGTAGGAACCACTTAACCAGGTGCCTGAAAGGCTCTTATGAATTCAAAATGTAGTTTACAGCTGCACCCCCCACCCTCTGTCGGCCCAGCAGGAGACATTAGAGCTCACAGCTGCTGGATTATGTCCATCTACCTCTGCAGTCCACAGATGGCAGAAGGCTCAGCAACATGGCTTTCCCATTTGGTGAAGTGTGTGGTCCTCCACCACTGTGGGCTTTAAGTGGTTTCCCCTTCCTTCCCTTCCCTTCCCTTCCCTTTCTTTCCTTCTTTCCTTCCTCCCTTTCCTTCTTTCCTTCTTTCTTTCTTGCTGTTGTGGTTGTTGATGTAATTTTTTTTCAGTCAAGGGTGCTGACTTAACCTATTTAGGATGATCTTATAGTACATAACTACTACTTTACAAAAAGTAAATGAGAGACTTTCTGCCTTCACATAGTCAAGAGTCCGGATATTTTGGCTGACAGGAATAATTAAAACTGGTTAACAGCTCAGGGCCTGCAACCTGACTGTGAGAATGTGAATCCTAGCTCTGACACTTGTTGGCAATGTGATAGTGAGCAAGCTATAAACTTGTGCCTCAGCTTCCTCATCTATGAAATGGGGTCAGTACAGTACAGCTCACTAGTGGTTGTGAAGATGCAATGAGTTAAGGCTCATAAAGTACTTAGAACAGCTTATGGTACACAAAGATAATAGCTAACTTTTATACAGAACTTGCTAGTAAGAACTTAATATTTGTTCTTATTTATCCTAAGCCAAACCACCATTATTTCTTGGACTTAGCTTCTCCACTGATTCTTCTGCTCTCCTTAAATCTCTTCTCCACATAGCAGAGAGCTATTTTCAATACAAAAATTGTCCATGGCTTAGAAGGCAGAAGAAATCATCCATTTGCTCTATACTCTAGTTGATAAAGTTGTATCCCATGGGAATATAGGTTGACAAATCTGATCCTGCTATACATGTCCAATGGAATGGACCAGTTGATTCATGGATGGCAGATGTATGAACCAGGTTTTTCACTATTGGGCTGGGAGCTTACAGATAAGCATGAGAAGATGCTAGAATGATCCATGTGGTAATGAATAAGAGGTGGAGGCATCAGTACTTTCTTAGTCCACTCTGGCTACTGTAACAAAATACCACAAACTGAGCGGCTTATAAACAACGGAGATTTATTTCTCACAGTCCTGGAGGCTGAGGAGTCCAATGTCAAGGCCCTGGCAGATTCAGTCTGATGAGAACCTACTACCTGGTTCCTAGATGGCAGTCTTCCTGCTGTATGTTTACATGGCAGAAAGGGCAAGAGAGCTCTCTGGGTCTCTTTTATAAGTTAAAAATCTTATCCATGAGGACCCCACCCTCATGACCTAATCACTTCTGAAAGGCCCACCTCCGCATGCCAACACACTGGTGATTGAATTTCAAAATATGAATTTTGGGGGGACACAATCATTCAGTCTATAGCAAGTATAAACTCATGTTTAGCTTAATATAGATACAGGTGGTTACATACAAAAATATTAGTAAATATGTGTATATATACAGAGTAATATACACACACATTTCTTTTTTTTTTTTTTAAGATTTTATTTATTTATTTGACAGAGATAGAGACAGTCAGCAAGAGAGGGAACACAAGCAAGGGGAGTGGGAGAGGAAGAAGCAGGCTCCCAACAGAGGAGCCTGATGTGGGGCTCGATCCCATAACGCCGGGATCACGCCCTGAGCCAAAGGCAGATGCTTAACCGCTGTGCCACCCAGGCGCCCCCACACACACATTTCTTTGCTGTCAGTTGAGAGAGCCTAGCAGCAATGACACCAAAATCTGAATAACCCATGGACTTTCATCAGTTAGTAACAATGTATTGATTCCTTAGGATAAGACAAATGTACCATTGTAATGTAAAATGTTAGTAATAGGAGAAACCAAACTCAGGCTATATGGATACTCCCTGTACTATTTTTGCAATTTTTCTGTAAATCTACTCTAAAAAAATTAAGTTTATTAAAAAAAGGCATTTGGGCATGCCATTCCTTCACTTGAAACTCACTGGCTACCTCTGGTTAATAGTCCTACTTCTCCAAATTCTCATCAGGCCCTAACCCATGGGGTCCCACCCAGGGTTGGGTGGGAGGTCCTAAGTTCCTCTTTCCAGCAGGGACCCTTCTGTGTCCTCCATGCGCTGCCCTTTGGGGGCCCACAAAATAGTGGTCTTCTCCTTCTCACACACTCGTCTCTGCCTGCCATACTCTTACCCCCATTTCTGATGAAGGGACTAAACCAGATCGGATGTGAAGCTTTCATCAACACAATTATCATGGTGGACTCATAAATAACCAGCCCCCGGCTACACAGCTCAGTGACAGAGGTGGGGCCTTTGGGTCATATCTTTCCTTCCAAGGCCTGTACTGCCATTATGTCCCTCACTGTCAAGTTTGCAGATGTTCTGAATAGCATTTTCTTCTTATGACGGCCTTTATGACGCTAGATATGTTGTTACCGGTCGTTAAGAACTACTTCAGGAGAGTCTTGCCTTTTCCACGGTAATCAAACAAACATATGCTCCAAGGGTATCACTCTCCTCCTCCTGGAGAAAGTCAGCCAGATGATCCCATCTGTACCATGGCAGCAGAAGAGGCTTCCGTGAATTAATTCCTCTACCACCAGCTGCCTGGGCAGCTCTCCCTGCTGACGACAGAGCTGATTTCCTCAGTGCTCCGTCTGCTCTAACATGGCACTGGCTTTGCAGAGGTTGCTTATAGCATAGACTCTCAGCTTATCTATCTTCTTCCTTTCTAATAACCAAACCTGCATGATTTCCAATTATTTTCTGGAGAAGAAACACCACAGTGAAAAATGAAGCAAATTGTTCAAGGTGATATTTTGAATTAGGGTGCTCCAGATTTCACTGTCAATACTTCTATAAAAGTATAAATGATATATTCTTTCTCCCATTTCCTTTCACCAAAAAGACTAGGAAACATCATAAACTTCCCAGTAGACCTGCCCAGAATTCCTAATGAAAATTTAAAATCTTTTTCTTCTTCAGGCACTCCACTGAATCTTTGAAATAACCCATAATGATCTTAATTGGCTGTGAATCTCTGAATTATTTCTACATTACAGTGTGCTTCATCATATTTTTCTTGTTGCTCTTAATAGAAGCTGTTTTCCCCAATGGGTTTCAATGTTTCTAGTCTAACTCAAAAAAAGTCAGCAAAAATTGATCTCTTAAAAACCATTCCTTATATGGCAATAAATAAGATATAACAATGTTAAGCTAATTTTTTTAGGTTACAGTGTTTATAAGCAAATGGCTTAAAGTCTGTTTGCAGAATAAACCATTTTTAAATGACCCCCAAATTAGTAAAAATGTCAGTCTGCCTTCAGCTCCTTGCTTTTCCACATTTACTAACATTCTGAAATAAGCTTTGTATAGTTTATTTATAAAGAAAGCCAAGTACATGTGCAAATATCACCCTAGAATTACAGAAAATGGTTTCAAAAGGTTAAGCAATTCACCATCAGTATCAGTAAATACAGCTGCTAGATGAGAGAGGAATATCTAGACAAAAGAAGTAGTATTGAATTATGTGGCCTCAGGAAGCTCTTAACAATAAAAGATTTGAAATCACAACTTATAATAAACCTCAATTAACCAGAATCTGAAACCTTTAAATAATTGCAGACCCATGCCATGTCTGCCAACCTTCGAGGGAAAATGTTTTTCAGTAGCAACTATTGAAATAAAAACTGGTTTTTAACTGATCTTAAGGAAGTCATAAATTTCAATTAATCAGAAATACTACTCCAGGTAATTACCATTTCCACTAATAGCAATGATGAAGTCCTTTCAAATGAGTAACTATAATCACAAAAGTGTCTTTGATGATGATTGCCTTTCTGAAACGATATCACCAACTCAGCCCTGGACTTCTCCATCTCTCTGCCATACCTACCCATTTCCGGTTTGTCCTCAGGCAGCTGCGCGACTTTCCGGCTGGTTGTGAATGGCTACAGCAGCTTTGAGTCTCACACCCTCACGACACACCATCGAGAACAAGAGGCACTCTACCAGCGTTTTCCCTGAAAGATGAAAAAGTTCCCCTTTCCTGGAGGCCAATGTTACACTGTATCTCTTTGATTCTGGTTGGATTATGCGCTCATCTAAGAACCAATCCCATGGCCAGCGAGATCGGATGGCCTGCGGACTTCCACCAATCACAGCCAAGTCTTGGAATTAGAGTTGGGCTGGAACATAAATTGTCAGGAAAAAGGGAAACAAGAATTGATGATGGGGAAACAAAAAACAGCTGTCTACTACAACAGCTACAAGGAACTCTCAAACTGCCAAAAACATAGAAAGCCCACGGAGGTCCACAGAGGGAAATGAGAGCAGAGTTAATGCAAGCCAGTGGCTACCTTTGGCTTTACAACTGCTCAAGTCAGGCACACACTTTTTTTTTGTCATATGTGTTAAAGCACTGTAGAGGAGTTAAAAGTACCTAGAAGCCTGAAGATTGTATTGTAGAAAGGCCACATAGAAATAGCCAGAACCAAAACAAAAACAAGGCAACACTGATCTTCAAAGCCCCAGGAAGATAACCGTGTTCACTGAAGATAACAGTTCAGGCTTTGGTGGCAGACAGATCTGGGTTTGCCTCAAAACTACACTTCTTATTAGCTGTGTAGTTACTTTCCCTTTTTCAGGCTCAGTTTTTTTCACCTATATAATAGAAATAATATTTTCAATAATACTTAATTCATATAGTTACTGGAATTAAAAATAAGTTCTTGTAAGCTAAGATCCAAATGCCTGGCATAGAACTGGGGCCCACTACATGCTTCTAGGATTCTCACCATCACATGGTGGTTCCAGAGAGTGATGTCACCACCTGGCTCTTTCCAACCACCACAAGAACACAGTCATGCCTCCGGGTTTGTTAGACAAAACTAGAATCCTCCCAAAAGGTCCCTGTGTTTGTCTTCTTGTTACTTTCTGATTCTTGCTTGATGTATTTTTGAATGGCAAGTTTCTCATATACAGGAACATGTCTGGGATATCTATTCTAAAATAGATATCTTTACACAACCAATGATTTCTGTGATGATAAAGAGGAAGTGAAGAAACGGATGAGAACAAAAAGAAGGTGGAGAAAGTAACCACACTGCCCACTTCAACAAAATAATCACAGCACTTTCAGGCAGTTAGTTCCTCCAGTTCCTCCATCATTTGTAGTAAAATCCTAATTTTTATGTATTTTCTTTTCAGAGAAAAGCAAATGTTCTCTTTCTTCCCAAGCCTTTATTTAACTATCATCACTCAGCAATTAAGATCAAAGCAGAGCAGCAATTTGCAAAGCACTTTGGAAATTCGATGAGAAGTATTATGCATGGACTAGGTACCAGGAACAATGAGAGAAGATGTGAAAATAGTCAAGGAAAAATATGGTGGTAGCCTTTCTTTAACAAGAAGATTCACAGTGAGTGCCTCTTATACATGGTGAGTGTATCTGACACAACAGTATGTTGGTTTTCTCCTGCTACCAGGCTGGTTCTAAATGAACACTCCCATCGGGTGACTAATGAAATGCATTTTCTTTTGTCATTTAAACTCTTCGATGCCTTGCAAAGTGGCAAAGGAGACAACCATATAATCCATTAAACTAATCAGTGCCATACACTAAGAGAGGGAAAGAACTTCCTCCTGCATTCCCCTCCCCAACCAAGATTGTCCTGCCTTTTCCTAGGTGACAAGCAGTCTAATTTGATTATGACCTTTCAGACCTCAATTATAATTCTAATAGGAAATGTTTCAGGCCAGTTGGAAGAAGAATATCATTAGACAGCGTTTCTAAATGCCCTGCAAACTGTGCTATAATATAGACAACTCCCTACTCTGACTATAGGCTGAATAGGACTCAATAATTCGTTAATAGTAGGTAGATGTATTTCTGGTACATGAACTCAATACTCTGCTGCTAGATGATTTTTGAATGTATTTCTTTTTATATATTGCTAACATGTTCAAATATGATCTCTAGGAGAAAAAAAAAAAACATGTCTTGTATACTGTTTATTTTCACTCTGTAATGCCCAAACTTTTATTTCAAAGGCATAAACTCAACTGAACGACATTTCATGATAGAATTTCCAAAGTAGATTCATTATTATCTGACCAGGGCTTAACCTAAAAGTTAGGACTGTGAATAATTAGTGCACACTGGCCTGTAGTCGAGCAAAGCTCCCTTCAAGACCAGAGTTTATTGTGTTCTGATTACCTGGGCTTCCATTTTTGTTTTATGTAAATAAGAAAACACATAACTTTTAAAAGATAGCTAAGCCATAGTTGTCCTTTTTCCTCTTATCTAAACTATGTGCTCACTTTAAATGTGTAAGCCTATGTGTTATGTTCTGTTCCACATTAGAAATATAACTTAAATAAGATAGTAATTGAGGGTGTTGAAGGATCAATTTTGAAATATTTTTGTGAACCCAGAGTATCTTCTTCATGAGAATGTCTTTCAAGGAATTAATATTAAGGGTAACAAAAGAAAAAGCTGACAAATTTGGTCCTATTCTCAGTGTTTCATGGTAAAGGTGCTTATTTACATCATCCTTAAAAAATATTCAGCAAAAACAATACAAAATTTAAATATTTTGACACTGTATGTGTCCTGGAAATATTCAGGGATTATTTTTCAAATTATTAAAATTACTTTAAAAATATCAATAATCAGGCATTTTACTTGTTAGAAATATGTTACTCATATAAAAAACAAAACCACTAAAATGTAGGTAAAGATAGAAGTTAGATTAGAAATGTTTATCTCCCATCCTACAAAAAATCTTATAAAATTATTAGAAGAATATTTTAAATTTTTGTTCAAATGTTCATAGCCCTAATGGAAAACAAGAAAAACTTTCATCAATAAGTTAGGAATTATGAAGAATTCCTGAAGGACAGATAACAAATGAGAATAAATATAAGCATAAAAAAATGGACACAGAAAAAAATATACACAGATTGAAACTACTATAAAGATATAACAACCAAGTAAAACTGACATTTAAGGAAAACCAGGAGCATCAAAGCCCAATTAACAAGTGAAAAAAGCCCAACTGTGAAAGAAGAGAAATAACTCAAATATAGATGAAAAGTTAAACATATTCTAATTAGCCTATTTTGAGAGATTTAAGAGAATACTGTATCGTAAAAAATATTCTTCTGTGAAAACAGAAGAAAATGCAAGAGAAGAAATAAGAAGATCGGTAGGAGAAGGAAGGGAAGAATGAAGGAGGGGTAAACAGAAGAGGGAATGAAGCATGAGACACTATGGACTCTGAGAAACAAACTGAGGGCTTCAGAGGGGAGGGGGGTGAGGGAATGGGATAGGCTGCTGATGGTAGTAAGGAGGGCACGTATTGCATGGTGCACTGGGTGTTATACGCAAGTAATGAATCACAGAACATTGCATCAAAAACTGGGGATGTACTGTATGGTGACTAATATAACAAAATAAAAATTATTTAAAAAAAGAAAGAAAATACAAGAGCAAGAGAGTGTTCTTAATCCTTTAATTGTGATCACCAAAATAAAAATTTCAATAGAAAAGTTGAATAATAGAATGAACATGGCCTGAAGATCAAATTACTAGTAAAGTACAAGAAATCTAAAATATAGAACAAAAAGACAAAGAGATAAAGAAGGAAGAATGAAGTTAAAAGCACAGAGGACCAATGTGTGCAATTTTATATAAATCTGATGGAGAGAGAGCATGATTGAGGGAGGAAGAAAGTGAGGGAGAATGAGAGAAAGGGAATAGAAGAGAATAATAATGGGAAAAATAATAAAAGTGCATTTCCTCAATGTGAAGAGCTATTGGGTGGCAAGGAAATGAAAAAATTTTAAAAAGCACACACATATACCAATGACACTCATCCAGATGCATCCTGGAAAATAATTTAAGACTTCAGTTGAAAAGTAAATTCTAAATTCTTGGCGAGAATCAGATTGACAGCATTTTTCTTGTTTCTACTCTACTGACCAAAGATCTAACGGAATGTAAGTTTTCATGATCAGCTCTAGGTCAATAGTGATTAAGGTCTGTTTTGTTCACAGCTGTAATTCCAGCACCTAGAATAGCTCTTGGCACTTAGTGAGTCCTCAGTATTTGTTGAATGAATACAAGTTAGAAAAAAAATTATTTTGAAAATAGAACACTATGAAAATTTTAGAACATGTAAAACCAAGAACAGACAAGAAAGGAGAATTAGTAATAGTCACCAAGAGGAAGGCATGGAATACAAGAAAGAATGACAAGCAAGCACGGCAGTAAAATGTACTCAAAGGAGACCTTTCACATAATAAAGGATATATTCCATCAAGAAGACAAGAGAATTAGGAAGCTTAATATATGGCAGGAAAACTGATAGAAACTAGGAAAGAAATCAACAATTTAACCATAATCACTAGTGATAAGGAGAATTTAGGTTTTTTTTTTACCAGAAATTCATTAAGGATTCCTTTGAAGTTGATTCTCTCAATGTCTAACAGTTACAAGAATGAGGCTCAGCTGCTGGTACTGATAGAGAAAGCTATACAAAACACTGCAATATTAGTGAAGAAATCCACACAGCGTAAGGCAATCCAATTTATTCTTTAAATGCACTTGTATAATTTAAATAAAATCACAGAAAGGTTTGGAACGATATGCATTAATCTGTTAATTTTTAGGGCAAAAGGGGGCACTGCCAAGGGCAGAAGAAAGGTGGGATGAAAAGAAATCTTTCTTCTCACGTGCTCTGTATTTCTGTGCTGGTTACTACATTTACAAGCAGACTGTTTTATTCTATTACCTGTGTAGAACATAAGGAAGAGGTGTTCTTAAATGTTATACTACACACAGCAGACAAAAAAAGAATTAAACTCAAATCTTAAATTTTAAGATGGTAGCAGCGTATAGGGTACAGTAAAATGAAAAGCTTACATTTTCAATACTAGTTTTTCTCCCACTATTTGAAAATATGAATCAGGTAAATAATCATGTGTATGGTTTTTTATAAAGATTTCATATATTTATTTATTTATTTGACAGAGAGAAAGAGACCACAAGCAGGGGGAGTGTCAGGCAGAGGGAGAGGGAGAAGCAGGCTCCCCGCAGAGCAGAGAGGAAGACCTGGGGTTCCATCCCAGGACCCAGGGATCATGACCTGAGCCAAAGGCAGATGCTTAACTGACCTAGGCACCCCTGTTTTTATTTCTTTTTACTTTTAATATGAAAATAATTGCAGAGATTTTGGAAATTAGAAGAAAACTACTTATTGTGTTATCATGATAGAGTAATCACTATTGGCAATCTGAAGCTGTTTTTCCTCCAGTACTTTCCCAGTAATATTTAATATAGTGTAAGTAAAACTGTAACAAAAATTTATGCCATTTTTTACTTTACATAAGCAGCTTTATAGGCATTATGTTTAATAATCAGATTATATTCCATCATAATAATGTACCATATTGACTTAATTATTTTACTACTATTGACTATTTTGATAATTTTCTATTTTGTTTTTTGGAAGATTAGAAGCCTTTCTGCATATAACATCCCCTACATTTTGTATTACTACCTCTGGGCAAATTTCCAGATATAAAATTAGTATAATAAATGGACATGAATATTTTAATGACTCTCAATATAAACCACAACATTGTATCCCAAAAGAGTTGTATTGCTTTACAATAACTCCATCTTGCACAGCTTCTTCTCTACAGGCCCCCTGGAAGAAACATCCTGTCCAAAGCAACATCCAAGGATTCTAAGAGGTGGTTAAGATAAGGCCAATGAAAAAAAAAAAAAGATTAGACCAATGTACTTTATTGTAGCTACACTGAAGTGTATCATTTCAATTTTTGTTTTATTTTCTAATCAGTCGTTGCTGAGACATAGTAATGTATTTGATATTTATGTGTTAATCACTTTGTTCACATTTAATATTATTTTTTTATTTTCAATTGACTGTTTTGTTTTGTTATTTTACTAGGAAGTGATCAATTTTCTTCCTTGCCAATATTTATATACTGATTTTTGTTCCATGTCTTTC
The DNA here is from genome assembly GCF_017311325.1 of Ursus maritimus. Lineage (NCBI taxonomy): Eukaryota > Metazoa > Chordata > Mammalia > Carnivora > Ursidae > Ursus > Ursus maritimus. The sequence goes on from NW_024427107.1 coordinate 6,381,028, forward strand.
TACAGAAGACAGAACTTCCAAGCTAATGTTTACATAACAGTGAGGATAGCTGCTATTAAGGATGGTTGCATCCTTAATTTGACCCTAATTTTAATGGTCTCTACAGACTCAGCTTTGCATTTAATCTAGACTTTGTTTAAGAAGCTATACTTTCTGTTTTCTTTTCAGGATGGATGTTAAGTTTTTGCAGTTAATGTCTCAACATTTATGAACATGATTCTATGTTTTGTTTATATTGAATCAACATTATAGTCTTGTGTTCACCATTTTATAAAAGGCTTTGCTCTTGGATTTTAATATTCACTGGAGTCACAATTGCTAATAACTTATGTTGGCATTTCTTGTGTTTATTTGTGCATTAACATTGCATATTTTTGTAGAATACAAGAGCCATTTCTTATCTTTGTCTACATTATGAAAGTTTTTACAGAATGGAAATTATTTCTCTCATACATGCTTGAAATAATTTACCAAGAAAATTTTCTGTGCCCTTAATAATGATTCCTTGCTAATATGGCTTCACCCATCGTTAATGGTCTATTCAGAGAGATAAAAACAGAATGAAAGAAAAATAAACAAAAACAATAAACAAATGGTCATTTCTTTGAAAATACCAACAAAACTGACAAACCTTAAGTTAGCCTAAGAATATAAGGGACAAAATGAAAATAATTCAAATCAGAAATTAAAGTGAGGACATTACTATCAACCCTACAGAAATATAAAGGATTATGAGACTACAATGAACAATCGTAGCCAACAAATTAGAAATCTAGATGATATGGACAAATTCTTTTTAGAAAATACACAAATTACTTAAACTGACACAAGAAGAAATAGAAATTCTGAAAAATTTATAACAAGAGATTTAATCGCTCATCAAAAACCTTACAACAAAGAAAAATCTAGGACTAGATGGCTCACTTGGGGAAAAAAAGGAATTCTACAATTAAAGAATAAAGTTCAGTCCTTCTCAAATACTACTTAAAAATAGATGAGGAAATAACAGTTCCTAACTGATTCTACAAGGCCAGGATAACCCTGATACCAAAGCTAGACAAAGACATCATAAGAAAAGCAAACTACCTGTTCCATTGGTCTATGTGTCTGTTGTTGTGCCAGGACCATGCTGTCTTTGTGATCACAGCTTTGTAGTATAGCTTGAAATCAGGCAACGTGATGCCCCCAGCTTTGTTTTTCCTTTTCAACAGTTCCTTGGTGACGGAGCCTTTTCTGGTTCCATGCAAATTTAAGGGCTGTTTTCCAGTTCTTTGAAAAATGTCACTGGTATTTTGATCGGGATAGCATTGAAAGTGTAGATTGCTCTGGGTAGCATAGACATTTTAACTATGTTTATTCTTCCGATCCAAGAGCATGGAATATTTTTCCATCTTTTTGTGTCTTCTTCAATGTCTTTCATGAGTGATTTGAGGTTTCTAGAATATATATCCTTTACCTCTCTGGTTAAATTAATTCTGAGATAACGTATGATTTTTGGTGCTACTATAAATGGAATGGATTCCCTAATTTCTCTTTCTTCAGTCTCATTGTTCGTGTATAGAAATGCAACTGATTTCTGAGCATTGATATTGTATCCCGCCACATTACTGAATTGCTCTAAAAGTTCTAGTAGTTTGGGGGTGGAGTCTTTTGGGTTTTCCATATAGCGTATCTTGTCATCTGTGAAGAGAGACAGTTTGACTTCTTCTTTGCCGACTTGGATACCTTTTATCCCTTTTTGTTGTCTGATTGGTGTTGCAAGGACTTCTAGTACTATGCTGAATAATAATGGCGAGAGTGGGGGGAGGGGAGTGGGGGATTGGGATAGGCTGGTGATGGGTATTAAGGAGGGCACATATTGCATGGAGCACTGGGTGTTATACGCAAATAATGAATCATGGAACACTACATCAAAAACTAAGGATGTACTGTATGGTGACTAACATAACATAATAAAAAATTATTATAAAAAAAAAGAAAAGCAAACTACCAACAAACGTCTCTTATGGATATGAAGAAAAACTCCTCAACAGAATACTAGCAAACTGAATTAAACAGTATGTTAAAAGGATTATACGCAATGACCCAATAGACTTTATTCCGGGAATGCAAATGTGGTTCAACATGAGAAAATCAATATAATACACCAAATTAATAGAACAAAAGAAAACTAATGACATGATCATCTCAACCGATGTAGAAAAATAATGATGTTTGGGCATAAGGATAGACATATAGACCAATGGAATAGAATTAAGAGTCCAGAAATAAACCCACACATCTATAGTCAATTGATTTTAGATAAGAGTGCCCAAACTATTCAATGGGTAAAGGATAGTCACTTAAGTAAGTGGTGTTGTGTCAACTGGATATCTACATACAGAAGAATGAAGTTGTACCCCCAACTCACACCATATACAAAAACTAACTCAAAATGGATCAGCAACCTAACTATAAGTGCTAAAACCATAAAATTCTTAGAAGAAAACATAGGGGGAAATCTTCATGACCTTGGATTTGGCAATGGATTCTTAGATAAAGCATCAAAAGCATGAGCAATAAAAGAATAAATTGATGTCATCAAAATTAAAATTTCATGATTGAAGGACATTATTAAGAAAGTAAAAAGACAACCTATAGAAGAAAATATTTGCAAATCATATATCAGGTAAGAGTCTAGTATCCAGAATATATGAAAACTCCTATAACTCAACAAAATAAAAGACAACCCAATTTTTTAAAGAGTCAAATGACTTGATGATATTTCTCCAAAAAAGATATACAGTGGCCATTAAGCTTATAAAAAGATGTTTAACATCATTAGTCACTAGTGAGATGCAAATCAAAACAACAACAAGGTACCACTTCACACCTACTAGGATGGCTACACTTTTTTTCAATGGAAAATAACAGGAGTTGATGAAGATGTGAAGAAAACCACCAAATGTCTATCAACAGATGAGTGGATAAGTAAATCTTGGTATAGCCATATAACGGAATGTTATCAGCCATAAAATGAATGAATTGTTGACATATGCTACAATGTGAATGAATCCTGAAAACGTTATACTAATTGAGAGAGCAGAGACATAGAAAGTTACATATCATAGGATTTCAATTATATGAAATACACAAAATAGGGAAATCCATAGAAACAGAAAGCAAATTGATCGTTGCTAAGGGCTAGGGGACGGAGAATGGGGAGTAACTGCTTAATGAGTATCGAGTCGAAGGGAGAGTGCAGCAAATTATTTAGAACCAGATAGTGGCTGTGATTGCACAACACCATGAAAAAGTAAATGCCATTAAATTGTTCACTTTAAAATGGCTATGCTTTATGTAAATATGTTATATGAATTTCAGCTCAATTAAATTAAAGGAAAAAAATCAAAAAGATGTCCTGAACAATGATAGTTCTCAATATAGAAGATCTATGTGGAAAAACCCTGAAGGCAATACTTTGATTTTCCTATAGCAAAAATTTCCTTTTCCTTTCTCGCCTTTCCTAAGATATTCTTTAAAATACCTCAGATAACATTCATAATCCTACTCTTTTGAACAGATCCCATTCCCACCTTACCTAATCTTAAACTTCGCAAGTTCTCTCTCCTTTCTGCATTATCATTTTTTCTCTACCAGATGATTGCCATCAGCATTGCAACCAACTACGATATCTCCCATCTGAAAATAAAACAAAGCAGGAATAGACTTCCTGTTGAGCTCTTCTGTAACCTGACATTAGAGGAAACTTTCCTAATCATGAGTCAAAATCCAAATATATGAAATAAATGTATCATTTTTGATTTTATAAAAAGAAAATGAAAAATCCAAGGCAAAAAAACACCATAAGCAAAGTGAAAACAAAAACTGGAAAAAAATATTGATAGCTTCCATCACAGATGGATTAATGTCCTTGATATATAAGGAGTTTTTTTTTTTAAGATTTTATTTATCTGTTTGTCAGAGAGAGAACCCAGGAGGGGGAGTGACAGGCAGAGCAGGCAAAGCAGGCAGAGGAAGAAGCAGGCTCCCCACTGAGCAAGGAGCCCAATGTGGGACTAGATCCCAGGACCCTGGGATCATGACCTGAGCCTAAGGCAGACACTTAACGGACTGAACCATCCCAGGCTTCCCCAGAAGGAGCTTTTTTTTTTTTTTTAAAGATTTTATTTATTTATTTGACAGAGATAGAGACAGCCAGCGAGAGAAGGAACACAAGCAGGGAGAGTGGGAGAGGAAGAGCAGGCTCCCAGCAGAGGAGTCTGATGTGGGGCTCGATCCCATAACGCCGGGATCACGCCCTGAGCTGAAGTCAGGCACTTAACCGCTGTGCCACCCAGGCGCCCCCAGAAGGAGCTTTTTAAAACAGATTTAAAAAAAAAAAAAATCAAAGCCCTATTAAAAAGAAACTTACAAAAAAGACCCTATAGAAATTGATCTTAAATATGTAAAATGTTGTTAAAACTTGCTCATACATTTTTTAAAAATGCAAATTAAAAATACACTAAGATTTCATACATTTCTGTTAGATCGACAAACATCTAAGTTTGTAGCACACGCTATTATCAAGACTGGGGAAATAGTTCTTTCTAACCTTATGACTGGGAATGCAAAATGGTGCAACATTTATGAAGGGGAAATTTGGCAATATCTAATAAATCTAAAAATTTCACATTTTGGCCCATCAATCACATTTGTGGAGGTCTACATCAATAAACCACTGGCAAAAATGCAAAAAGATGAAAGTACAAGACATTTGTTCCTGTACTACTTTTTTTAATGTATTTTAATTTATTTTATTTTATTTTTATTTTTAAAGAGAGATAGAGTGAGTGTGCAAGCGGGGGGGGGGGGCAGGTAGAGGGGGAGAAGGACAGAGAGAGAGAGAGGGAGAATCCTAAGCAGACCCCATGCCCAGCACAGAGGCCAACGTGAGGCAATCTCATGACCTGAGCCCAAATCAAGAGTCAGACGCTTAACCAACTGAGCCACTCAGGTACCCCTTAAAAAATATTTTAAATCAGTTTTATGAAAGTATAATTTACAATCAACAAAATGCAACCATTTTAAGTGTACAAATGAATTTTGACAAATCTTCATACCCATGTAACCACTACACCAAAAAAATATAAAATATTTCTATTACCCGAAAAGTTTTCTCCTGATTCTTTATAATCAATCCACTTCCACTTCTGGCCCCAGAGCAACCACTGATCTTTCTGCCATTATAGATACGTTCATATTTATAAGAGCTCACGTAAATGAAACCACTTAGAATATATTTCCTTGTATCCAGTTTCTTCCATGTAACATAATGTTTTAGAGATTCATCCACATCGTTGCCTATGCCAAGAATTTATTCCTTTATATTCCGAAGTCATTTTCTGTTGTATAAATATACCATATGTCCATGCATATCTGAGTTATTACCAGCTTGGAGATATTACAAATAAAGAAAGCTGCTACGAATATTCATATGCAAATGCACAGACGTTCATCTTATTTCTCTGGTAAATAACTAGTAGTAGAATTTCTGGATGAAACAAGTGTGTACTCAAATTTACACAAAATGTCCGTTTCTCCGGGTCCTTACCAAAACTTGTAGCGGTAATATATTATGGCTTTCATTTTTATCTCCTAGCCTGGAAATTATGTTGAGCATAATTTTGTACACTCATTTGTGTTTCTTATCTTTGGTAATTATTGGTCAAATAATTTTTTAAATTAGGTTGTTTGTCTTCTTACAACTGAGTTTTAAGAGTTCTTTATATATTCTGGATAGCAATTTTATATCAGATATTTGATTTGCAAATATTCTCTCCCAATTTTTGGATCATCTTCTTGTTTCCTTAATTGTATTTTCTAAAGAACGAACATTTTCAATTTTAATGAAATCTAATTTATTGTTTTATTTCTCTCTTTTTTTGGTGTAATCACTAAGAAATACATCACTAAGGTTTTTCCCAATATTTTCACCTAGAAGTTTTGTAGTGTTAGCGCTTACACTTAGGCATATGATCTGTTTTAGTTAATTCTGCATATAAACTTAACAGGCAGTCTTTTTTTTTTTTTTTTTTTTTTTTTTTACATTTGGATGTCCAATGATTATGGGACCATTTGTTAAAAAGAGTTACCTAGGCAACTTCATTCAAAATCAATTGACTATAAATGCATGAGTTTATTTTTGAGCTCTATTCTGTGTCATTCATCTTTATGTTTACCCTTATACCTACACCTGGACAGTCTTGTTTCCTTAACTCTATAGAAAGTTTTGAAATCAGATAATACAAGACCTCCATCTTTGTCTTTTCCAAAACTTTTTGGGTATTCTGACTCTTTTACATTTAATTAATGTTTTGGAAGTAGGCTTCAAATTCTACAAAGGCATTCTGAGATTTGACTAGGGATTGCACTAACTCTTTAGATCAAATTGAAAATACATTTTTATCTTATAAATGTTAAATCTTTCAACCCACAACATGGAATATCTCTTAATTTATTTACATTTTCTTTACTTTTTCTCAGCAACATTTCATATTTTGAGTGTGTACAATTCTTACACATCTTCGGTTAAATTTATTACTATTTTACTCTTTTTGATGGAAGTGGAATTCTTTTATTAATTTCATTTTCAGGTTACTTGTTGCTAGTACATATCAATGCAATTGATTTTGCATGCCAATCATGTATCCTGTAACCCCGGTAAACTCATTTATTAGATCTATTAGGGATTTTTTGTTTCATAAATTCTTTACAATTTTCTACATATAAGATCATGTGGTCTGCAAATAAACAGTTTTACTTACTCTTTTTCAACCTAGAAAATCCTTTCTGTTGCCTTATTGCAAGGGCTAAAACCTGTAGTACAATGTTAATAAATGTGGTGAAAACAGACTTCCTTGTCTTATTCCCTGTCTTAGGGGAAAAACATTTCTCCTTCACCATTTAGTATTATCTTAGCTGTAGGTTTTTTGTAGGTAACTTATCAGGTTAAGGAAGATCTCTGTTTCTAGTTTCTTAAGAGTTTTTATCATAAATAAATGTTGGACTGTCTAAAGCTTTTCCTGTATCAGTTAAGAGGTTGTTAGACATTAATTTTTAATAATTAACTGACTTTTAATTTTAATTTAATATTTAATTGATATTTATTTTGTTTTAAATTATTGTTTTTAATTGATTTTTCAGATGTAAAGCCAATTTTGCATTCTTTTTTTAATGTTTTTTTTTATTATATTATGTTAGTCACCATACAGTACATCCCTGGTTTCTGATGCAAGGTTCGATGATTCATTAGTTGCGTATAACACCCCGTGCACCATGCAATACGTGCCCTCCTTACTTGAGATCAATGCTATTTTAATGGTATATAATCCTTTTGTATGTTGCTGGGTTTGATTTGCTATAAAACAGAATCCAGAGTTGCTTCAATATATTGTATAAAATGTTCAGTTTTTAGCTAAAAATTGTGAGGCATGCAAAGAAATTGGAAATATGATCATACTCAGGAAAAGTAGCAGTCAACAGAAAATTACTCTGAATTGGCCCAGAGGTTTGATTTGCTAAACAAAATCTTCAAAACAGCTGGGTCAATTCACTGGTCAATTATCTGTCCTGATTTGACTTGACAAAGTAGCAGTGTTTCATACACAGAATCACCCTCTCTTTGAAACATTTTGTTCACCTGACATCAAAGACATGACTATTTCTTGGTTCTCATCCTATCCCACCTTCCTTCACTAGATCCCTCTTATGCACCAGATCCTGAGAGCTACTGTGGCCCAGGATCCTGAGCTCCTCTCTGGTCTGTCCAATCTATTCATGTGCTGACAACTCCCAATGCATATCTTTAGTCCTGAGGACTCCTCTTAACAAAATTGACTAAGGCATCTCAAACATATGTATAATATAAAATTCTTTATTTTCCCTCCAAATTTTGTTCAGACCACATCTTAATCATATCAGTATATGCATCTCCATTCCTATAATTACACAAAGCTAAAAACATTAAGAGTCATCTTTGACTCCTGCTCTAGAAAATGTATCCAAATCTGATTATTAGCCATCTCAGCTACCGCTCTGGTCCAAACCATAGTCACATCTTTCCTTCACCATTACAGCCTCCTAACTGGCCTCTTGAACTTTAATTCCTGCCCTTGTGCAGTCTATTCTGTAGCAGCAAGAATGCTTCTTTAAAATGTAAATCATATCTCATCACTCCACTGCTTAAAGTTATTACTCAAATAAAAAACAGTCTTTAAAACAACCTGGGAGACTGTATAATCCGTATCAACCTCTCCCACATCCTCTCTGACCTCATTTCCTTCCATGGCTTCCTTGTTCTTTTTATTCCAGGTTCATTGGCCTCCTTTCTTTTTCCCAACCAAGCATCTTCCAAATACACAAATGGCTCGTTTCATTCAGATTGCTACCAAAATCTCAACTTATTTTGGAGGAGTCCTTTATATTTTAAGAAGTATATTCTACTTTTGTCACTCTCTGCTCCTCTGACATTCCTTCATTTTGGTCCTTTCTTTTCAAAATGGCACAAACCACCTTCTAATAGCTTATTTGTTTACTTGCTGATTATGTAGGGCAACAACCCCCTCCCACACACACACGCACACACGCACACACACGCACACACACACACAAGCCTGACAGAGCAGTTATTTTATTTACTGACTTATCCCAAGGAAGTAGATAAAAACCTGACCTAAGGTAGACGCACAGTAAATATTTGTTGGATGATTGAATGAAGCCAAGTTCTTTGACAAGCATTAACTGAATTTCTACTAGGTACTACACACTGCCCTAAATATAACAGTATCTCCTTTTATTTTTCCAACAACCCGAACAATTAAATACAATTGTCACTATTTTATTGATAAGGCTCTGAGAGATTAAGGACTTGCTTAAGGTTTCATGGTGTGTTAATGATAGAGCTGGAGTCCAGTCTTTTAGGTTCAAGTTTTTATCTCCATTACACCGGTTCTCAGTAATATTGGGTACATTGGGGGACCACAGATTGGAACCCATGGAGATAGGATTAAAAGCCAAGCACCAGTGAGAACCATTCTGAATAGCTCTTAACATCTAGTTTTGTAATCTTTTGTCAAATTACAATGCCCAGTACCCAGATCGGAATATTGAACTTCTCAGGAAATGGTCTTTTTTAACAGGTAGAGCTGTGACAAAGCCACCTTTCTGACAGAGAAACATACTGACAATCAGTATCAGCACCTGGAATTGCCACATGTTTTTGTCACATTTATTGGAACACTGTATCGGAAGAATGGCTTGAAGCAAAACTATTAATGAAAACCATTTGTGTAGCCATAAATAGTCACATGATTAGTCTCAATTGTGAATTTTCCAATTAAGAAACAAATACATATATAATAAGCTCCAGGTTAGACTTGTCTATTCCCTTTAGTTCTTAATTTGGTAGCTAGACTTTCAGAGCGAACAAAGAGAATATACTGCTCTAAGGCAAAATATTTTCTAATACTGCATATAAGTTTTAATCCAATTCTAAAGAATTTTTTTGCCAAAACTCATCCTCTTGTGACCTTAGATTAGAGATTGTTCAAGAAAAGAAACAGTGAGTGTAGAACAGAAGGTCAAGTAATGGTAGAAATAGTTTTCCCTCATTTCAGGGCCCATTATGGAAAACCAAGTCTATATGTGGCCAAGGGTTAGAGTAACCTAGACATAACTTTAAACCCTTGGTAAGGATTATTCATTTCACATTCTTAAAAGAGATCATAAACCTCATATTTTTCTTTTGTTATTAGAAGCATTCCTTGTTTCTGGAAGAGTTTTTAGTACATAAGCCCACAGTGTTTTTAAAAGGAGTGTAGGAAGAAGACAATCTACTACAAGGAGACAGAAGATTACCAGATATCACACAAAATTGCAGGAACCAAAACAGCATTTCTATATCTATGAAACTATGGAGTCCAGAAAAAAAGCAATAAAAATGAAACGTGCAATATTTTCTTAACTAAGAGTGACTTAAATTGAGAAAGATTAAAGTTTAAAGATTTACTTAATCTCATTATAACCAAGTAAAGGAAAGAAAGAAAAAAGATTAAGAATAAGCTTTAACCTGTGATTATTGAGTATATAGTTGTGCTCAGATTATTTTCATATATGATAAAATTTATCTGAATTTGTATTGCTGATCAATTGTTTTTATTTGAATTTCCCAGATTTTATTTCATGAGCCCATTTTTCTCTTGCTGAGTAAGTTATGCTTTGCATAGACCCTAAAATAGCTAATTTACCTTGCATGACCTAGAGGAAGGAAAATTGCATAACAGGTAAAGATGAAATGCAAATAAAATCAAAGTAGTTCATGACTAGACATAGATCCAAATACTTCCGAGAAAAAAAAAAAAGCAAGAAGAAAAGTATAGAAAGACTAAGAAAGGACTAAAATGTACTTGGAACATAGGTAAACACAAATGTTTGCCCTGATTTTCTTGTCAAAGCATAATTGAAAAGTATTTGTGAATGAATGAAATAAATTAAGTTTTCATCTCATCTTACGTTGACTTCCTATCACATGTTGTATGGAGATTTTCTTCCACCAAGATAAAGTCCTATACCAGAAGATCAGAATAATTGTATTTAGTTTAATATCTTCTATCCCCACTTTTCTCTATTACTTTACTCACAGAGATACTGGCATGACTGTGGGGAGAAATTTAGTACAAAAATATTATAAACAAAATTAGAAAGTAAATAACAAACTAAGAAAAATATTTGCAACATATATGACTTCACTATGCTTAAAGAACTTTTACAAAACAATAGAAAAGAAAAATGGACAATGGAAAAGAACAGATGATTCAAAAAGAAAAACTAATAAGTATATGTAAGTAAGAAGTAAAGTCTAATTTAAATGTGAGATGCTATTTTTGCTTATTATATTAACAAAGATAATTCCCATTCTCAAGCGAGAAATTTGGCAATATAATTTTAAAAATTTGTATGGTGCTCCATTTCCAGAAATTTATCCTAAGAGAATGTTCATGGATATATTCGAGGATTAAGCTGTCAGATGTTCTTTGCATTATTTTAAGTAACAAAATACTAGGAATGAACTAAATACCCAACCATACAATACTTAGCAAAAGTTATAAAACATCAATACAACAAGATATTATGAAGTCATTAAAAAATTCAAAGAATACTATTTGATAATAAAAATATTATCAATTCAATTTTAAGAAAAGTAGATTTCCAAACAGTATAGTAAGTAATTCCTTATTAAATAAAATGCATGAGTATTTATTATCTATTAGCAAGAAAAATATGCTTAAAATTAGGCATAACTTTAGCTATAATATTATATGAACACAAAGTCATTGTCTCTTCACTTTTCCTCCCAACATAAATTCTAACAACTTCACTTGCACTTTGAACAAAATTTTATTTATGTATTTTACCTCTGTATTATTCCTCTCTTTAGTGATCTCTGTACACATACATATTAGAATATAAACTATAATTATGCCTTAGAGAGGACCAATAACTTTATTTTATTATTCAGAACAGCTTCTGACATAAATAAATACTAAATTAAATTTTTTGCTTATATGACTTAGATCGTTTAAACAAGGACAGGAGCTAGTCACTTAAAATAAATATTCAAAAATTAATTTTTTCTCAAGCCAGCTGCCTTCTGCCCACAACACTACCCCCTTTCCTTCATCAGAAACAGTCAAAAACTCCCAAGATCTAGAAAGAACTTCTCAAACTCAATACACGAGAAACAAATAATCAAATCAAAAAATAGGCAGAAGATATGAACAGACACTTTTCCAATGAAGACATACAAATGGCTAACAGACACATGAAAAAAATATTCAAAATCATTAGCCATCAGGGAAATTCAAATCAAAACCACACTAAGATACCACCCTACGCCAGTTAGAATGGCAAAAATTGACAAGGCAAGAAACAACAAATGTTGGAGAGGATGTGGAGAAAGGGGATCCCTCTTACACTGTTGGTGGGAATGCAAGTTGGTACAGCCACTTTGGAAAACAGTGTGAAGGTCCCTTAAAATGTTAAAAATAGAACTACCCTATGATCCAGCAATTGCACTACTGGGTATTTACCCCAAAGATACAGATGTAGTGAAGAGAAGGGCCATATGCACCCCAATGTTCATAGCAGCAATGTCCACAATAGCTAAGTCGTGGAAGGAGCCGAGATGCCCTTCAACAGATGACTGGATTAAGAAGATGTGGTCCATATATACAATGGAATATTACTCAGCCATTCCTTCTTGTCCAGCTAAGAGGCTATCTATACACAAGCTCACCACGTTCACTTACATTTCTGGGATTTCTCTTGGTTCCTTTTTCACCAGTGATACTCTCCTTTCCCCTGGCTGCTATCCAAATCATACCCATTTATCCAGCCTCAGCTTTCACAGTTTCTCCAAATCTTCTTTAATATTCCATTTATCTCTTCCTTCTGCAAGTTCTTTTGGTACCCAGCGTCTGAATCACAAAATTTAGCGTGCACAATCCCTTATGTTATTTGGATTTTGTTTTATGTTTGTTGCCTATATTTCTCAAACTCAGATTTAAATTTTGATCCTAGGGACTATATTTCATAGTTCATTTCTATCCCCACATAATACTTGACACAATGGTGACCATAAAGGAAATATGTAAAAATCCCCTTTTGATTGGTAATAACATGCAATGAATTTAATATAAAATAAAATTGCTCCCAGTACTTGGACGGAGCCCTGCTTTTTAGCTAAGTTTCATTAAATAATAAATTCAGATCAGCCTGGTGTTCAGAATCCTAGGAACCTTATGTGGTTCCATGTCATCCAACCTGAGGTAAAAACTCAAATCCAAAAGAGAGCATATATTTTAGCATCAGATTCTGTCTTCCTTGCCATCCTGACACCTGCCAGGCTTCTCAATTATTTCAATGTTCACATCAGAGACCCATCCATGTCTTGGTGCCTTGGTGTTTGGCTTCATCACCTCCAAAGTCTTCCTCTTATTTCAGCAGCCCACTTTCGAGGGCACCCTTTTATGTAGCGAAAGTTATGTAGCCAAAGTTTTCCACCTTCAGTAAAATATTTCAGATATTCCTCATGATAGTCCTATCTTCATAGCTTCTTTGTTTAATGAATCCCATATATTTATTCTTTGTTCTCATCAGCCTGCCAGCACTGCTGCTTCATTTCTCCCCATCCAAATTGCCCTCTTATATTCACTTTCCACCTTATCCATCTTAACATCTATAATATCATCATTTCAGCTTACTTTTTGCCAATATGCTTGGCTCTTTATCCTTCAGGGCTCAACTAACCCCCACGAATGTCACACAGTGCACACTAGAACCTGGAGACCGAGGCCCTGGTAAGTGACCCGCTGACCTTGGGACTGTCAGCCTTGCCCGGAATAGTGTGCTTGTTCCACCCTTAGCTGAACACACCAGGACTCGTGCCAACACTCTCAGCCCCGTGCTTTGAGATTACCTGATCATTGAGTAACACAGGGAGATTCTGTGGCTGTGAAAGCAGCCTTGGTAGTAGATTTTGCAGCTAGTTTTCAGTTGCTCCAGGGAATGGCACACTGCTCCTGATAACATCTGAAAGACATTACAGTAAGTTGAAATTCTACAAAGTCCTTGCCAATGGAGTTGAGAGAAACTGGTCTCAGTTAAATTGTTGCCAGGCGACCCCAGTGATTCAACAGACAATTCAGTTTATAGTTTCTCACTTTTATTGCAAATGACCAGCAAAACTTTAGTCTTGGATCAATATATACACTTTCTCCATGACTGCAGTAGATATCGGAGCTTTGCTGTAGAAAAAAAGAAAGAAAAATCAAACGCCACAAATTGATACTTATCAAAAATTCACAGGTGCCTGTCTTCATGAAGACCTTATCAGTGACTATAATATCCACTATGATTCTCTAGTTGTCTTATAGTTATCATCAGCATGATGATAACTTACCTAATAGAATATATGGGAGCCATAGAAGGAGAACTAACACTACTCTGCTCCAGCAGGCTGCACCTGGTCTATCCCCTCCCCCTCACCACAGCAGAAGTGACCTTCCTCCATCAAAGTCCCTCCACTGGGATCTGGATACCACCCCTCCGCATGATACTATTTTTCTCCACAGTTACAGTAACTTTGAGTGGTCTATCAAGTTCTCCTGGCTTTTTCAAACTAGCGTTGTAATATGCTCAAGTGTTTTCCACGTTAAAATGAGAAAAAAGAAAACGCTCTTTTTACATTTTTTATTGAGGTATAATTCATGTAACATAAATGTCACCATTTTAAAATGATTCAGTAGTTTAGAATACATTTACTACATTTCACAAACATCACCAGATATTCCAGAAAATTTCTATTACTAAAACAGACACAAGTAGGGATCAGCAATCAGTTTCAATTTCCATACCTTGGCACTTTTCCATACCTTGGCAACCACTGATCTACTTTTTGTTTCTACAGATTTATCTATTTTGGACATCGCATATAAATGGATTTACACAATACACGACGCTTTGCACCTGACTTTCGCCTAGCACAATGTTTTCAAGGTCCATCCATAGTACAGCATGGACCAGTACTTAATTCTTTTTTATGACTGAATAATATTCCATTGTATGGATGTGCCATCTTCATTTACCTGTTCATCACCTTTAGGCTATTACAGATAATGCTACTCTGAAGATTGTGTACAAGTTATTGTGGAAACGTTTTCAATTCTCTTTTATATATTCAGAAATGGGATTACTATATCCTAATTATATGCTTAACTTTTGAGGAACTGCCAAACTCTTTCCCAAAAGTGGCAGCTGGCACCAGTTTATATTCCTCTCAGCAATACATTAGGGTTCCAATTTCTCAACATCCTTATCAACATTTGCAATTATCTGACTTTTGATTCTAGCAATTCTATTGGGTAAGAAATGAATCTCACTGTGGTTTTGATTTGCATTTCCTAATGCCTAATGGTTTTGAGCATCTTTTCATGTGCATGTTGATTTTTATGTAGAATCTGTTTTTTCCATTTATTTATTTATTTATTTCAATTTTATTCATTAACATATAGTGCAATATTGAATTCTGGAGTAGAATTCAAGGATTCATCACTTATGTGTAGATTCTATTTAAATCTTTTGTCCATTTTTAAACTGGGTTGTCTTTTTATTGTTGAGTTACAGGAGTTCTTTTATATTCTAGATACAGACCCTTAATTGTTTTATGATTTGCAAGCATGTTTTCTCATTCTGTGGGTAGATTTTCAATTTTTTATAGTGTCCTTTATTACACTATCTTTATTTCGATAAGGCCCAAATTTATCTATTTTTTCTTCTTGGTTGTTTGTGTTTTGGTGTCAGACTCTAATTCAAAGTCACATAGATTTATTTGTGTTTCCTTCCAAGGGTTTTATAATTTTGGCTCTTGCATTTAGATCGCTGATCAATTTTGAGTAAATTTTTGCATATGACATAAGGTGGGGGTCCAACTTCATTCTTTTATGTGTAGGTATCCAGTTGTTCCACCACCATTTGTTGAAAAGACACTACTTTTCCCTATTGAAATGTCTTCACACTGTTGTTAAAAACCAGTTGACCCACATATTGCATGGTGCACTGGGTGTTATATGCAAATAGTGAATCATGGAACATTGCATCAAAAACTGGGGATGTACTGTATGGTGACTAATATAACAAAATAAAAATTATTTAAAAAATAATAAAAAAATAAAAGAGAAAAAAAACCAATTGACCATAGACATATGGTTCTATTTCTTGACCTTAAATTCTTTTTTATTTCTCTATATGTCTATCTTTATACTATACCACACTGGCTTCATGATTATAGCTTTGTAGAAAGTTTTGAAATCTGGAATGTGAATTCTCCAACTCACTCCTTTTGAAATTGTTTTGACTTCAAGGGCCCTTACATTTTCATATAAATTTTAGGACAGTTTTTCCATTTTTGAAAAAGAAAGGCAATTGAAAATTTGATAGGGATTGCATTGAACCTTTAGATCAACTTGGGGAGTATTATCATCTTAAGAGTATGAATGCCTTCATTTTCAAAGAATGGTTTTGCCAGATATATATAGTGAGTTGGAGGGATATCCAGGATAATCAAGGAAAATAAGAACACAATGTAGCAGTAACATATGACAAGCTTTATTTGGGTGATGTTTGACAAATTTGCATCTGGGGAAGGGTTTTGCAGCATAAGACCTTCCAGAGGCTGCAGCGTAAGGGCTACGGACCAGAATGAAGGAGGGTAAGGGAAGTCCTGGGGGAGAGTACAGCCTGAGAGGCGGATCATATGTCCAGGTAAGATCACTCAGCAGCACGGCAGGGAGCCTATGGGTCCAAGAGCTGCAGCACTTTGAGGTCTTTCAGAGCTACCAGGTTTATCCTCTCTATGGCTATCAGATGTTGGGTATAGTTTTTTGGAGATGCAATGCAGGCAGTCTTTAAATATCTAAAATCTGTTTATTGGGAGCTATAGTTAAAACAATTAGATGCACAAAATTTGAATTTGGTACCATCGAGCTTTGGAGCCAATGGATCCCATTCTGCTGTGAAGAAGTAAAGAACTGGGGCCAATAAACAGAAGCCGCTTGGCTCATTTAAGCAGCAATATAGAACTTCTTGTTGACAGTCTTGTTCCTTTCATCACTCTGAATAGGTCATTTCACTGATTTCTGACCGCCATGGTTTCTAATATAAATTAACTATTATCTTACTGAGAATCATTTGAATGTAATGAGTTCATTCTTGCTGCTTTTAAGATTCTTTCTTTGTTATCGACTTTTGACAGATTGATCCTGGTGTGTCTAGGAATGGATCTCTTCAAGTTTATCCTACCTGGACTTGTAATACTTCTTGGCTGTTTACATTAATGTTTTTCCTCAAACTTGGGAAGTTTGCAGCCATTATTTCTTTAAAATTTTTTCTGCTTTATCCCTCTCATTTCTCTTCTGGGACTCCCATTATGCATATGTTATTATGCCTGATGGTGTTTATGGGTCCCTGGGACTTCATTTTTCTTTATTCTTTTTTTTTCCTAACACTGTATAATCTCAACTGAACTATCTTCAAGTTCACTGATTCCTTCCTCAGTTTGAATCTGTTGTCAAGACTTTCTAGTGAATTTTTCATTTCAGTTATTGTACTTTTCAACTTCACAATTTCTATTTTCTTCCTTTTAATTTTTTATTTCTTTATTGATATTTTCCATTTGGTAAGATTATTATCTTTTTTCCTTTACTTCTTGAAATGGTTTCCTTTGTCTCTGGGAACATATTTAAGATACTAAGATAACCGATTTAAGGGGCATCTGAGTGGCTCAGTCAGTTGAACATCTGACTCTTGGTTTTGGCTCAGGTCATGATCTCAGGGTCATGAGATAGAGCCATGCAGCGAGCCCTGCATAGGGCTCCACACTCAGGAGGGGTCTGCTTGAGATTCTCTCCCTCTCCCGCTGCCCCTCCTCCCACCACATTCAATCTCTCTCTCTCCCTCTCTCTAAAATAAATAAATGAATCTTTTTTAAAAAAGATAACTGATTTAGGGCGCCTGGGTAGCGCAGTCGTTAAAGCGTCTGCCTTCGGCTCAGGGCGTGATCCCGGCGTTCCGGGATCGAGTCCCACATCGGGCTCCTCCTCTGGGAGCCTGCTTCTTCCTCTCACTCGCCTGCTGTGTTCCCTCTCTCGCTGGCTGTCTCTCTGTTACATAAATAAATAAAATCTTTAAAAAAAAAAAAAAGATAACTGATTTAAAATCTGTGTTCAAAGGTCCAACATCTTGGCATCCTCTGGACAGACTATTGATTGCCTTTCTTGTTTTTTGTTTTTGTTTTACTATGTATGTGCCAGTACTTGTTTCTTTCCATGTCTCATAATTTTTTGTTTGGAAACTGAATGTTTTTTATTAGAATGTGACTACTTTGGAGCTTATATTTTCATTCCTTCCCAGAGTTTTTGTCACTGCTTTTGTAGTTGTTTTTGTTGTTGTTGTTGTTGTTTATTTAGTGACTTTTCTGATCTAATGTTGTAAGGTCTATATTCTCTGTTTCTTGTGAAGACTTCTCAGCATGGTAGCCAGATAATGATTAGAAAGATATTTTTTCTTAAATTCCTAGAATCAAAAAATCTCTCAGTCTTTGCTGAGGGGATCTCCATGCACATTGGGGCATAACTTCAATACTTAGTCAAACAGTTTACAACTCTGTTAGCATTCACTTCCACTTCCACAGAGCCTCAAGGTCAGCCAGAATTGAGAGCATATGGTGTTCTCAGGTTTTTTTCTGAGTATAGGCACAGCATTTGGGGATATGAAAGCCCTTTCAGACTCTCAGGAATATGTTAGAACTTTCCAAACCACTTTTAAAAACCTCATTCACCAGGCTTTCCTCTTAAGCTTTTTGTTTAGTCTATTGTTTGCCCCAACTGTTATCTATCACTTCAGGCAGCAGCAACTATAAAACATTTTCTTACACACGTTTTTGAGGAACATCCCAGGGTAGTATCTTTAGCACTGAGTGTGTTCTGAATCTGGGGGGAAAAATGAAAAGCCTTTCAGGCATGGTCTCCCAGGGAGCCATTAAAGTGTCTAAAACAAATAATTGAATTTGTTTCTGAATCAGGTCCTTTCTGCTTTCTCCAGGGCTAGGAATGCAGGCTTTGTTTTCAAGGCTACTGTGGAACTACAGAGCAGGCAGTGAGGTCTAAGTAAGTGAAAATTGCCACAACATTCTCTGTTATTAGCAAGATTCAATATTTTTCTTGGATAAGCATTCCCCAGATTGCTGCAAGTATTTGTTTAAATTCCTGAGCCCCCAAAATATTAATTTTGACAGTTTTGCAAGTTTTTTACTGGCAAGTCCAGCATTCCTTCACCATTCTGTCCTTTTCAATCACAATCAAATTATTTGAAGAATTATTCACACTCATTGTCCAATTTGCTTATCTCCCATTCTGTCTTCAAGCCTCTACCATCTTACTCCTACTCCTGCCACTCCAGTGAAACTTCTCTTCTGAAAGTCACCAATGACCGCTAGGTCCAAAATATATTTATTCGACCATTTTCTATTTTTTTACACACTGTCAAGTTTAAGCCTGGCACATATTAGGCATTAAATTATATGTGTTGAATGAGTGAATGAATGAAATATTTCACCTCTTTTTGTCACTCTCACTCTGATATAGATGCCTCCTCCTTGAACTAGTCCTTTTTTCCCTGTGGGTGCTCCTCAAGATTCAATGACAGGCGATCTTTTTTTCTCATCCTATACCCCATTCCTAGGTAATGTCATTGATTTGCAAGGTTTCGTCTATCCCCCATATGCAAACTCAATATATCAAAACATAATTCACTATTTTCTCCAGTAAACTTGCTTCACTTCATGTTCTCTTCACCAGTGGCTATCACAGCCACTCATCAGGTATCTTAGCCAGAAACCTAGAAGGCACCTTTTACTCATATCGCTGTTTCCACTATTGTTTCTACCAATAACATTGGTAGAAATGTTATTAAAGAAATCATTTTTATTGGTTGAGAAGATGTACACATGCGTTGGCTATCTACTTAACTTTGTAAGACACAGGCTATCTCCTTAGCAAACTCCATAAAGGCAAAACAAAGCTTATGAAAAGCCTATTCTGGAATATCAAGTTCCCACTCGAGCTGACTAAAAGAAGAAAAGAAAGGTAGGTTCAAACTGGAGACCTTTCAGACACCAACTGACTGGGCACAAAAGTGTCCTGTAGGATATGGGATTGGTGATTAATCTACTTTAACAGAGAAGAGGCATTTTGACCTTCCTTATCAAAGAAAAACAGTTAGTTGCTTGCTGCAAGAGTTTCTCTAGCTAGAGGATAGTGAACCCTGCTAGATATATTCTCTTTGCAAGATATTGGATAGAGCCTGGACAGAGAATATAGGTTGAAGACTAGTGAGACCAAACAATAACCTAGCAACTCAGCCTCCTGGTGAAAAGAACATCCCATATAAGAAGTTTCCCAAAAAAATCTATATTAAGAAAAGAAATGTCACATAATAAACTTTCGTTCATAACTTTCACTAAAACAGCATATTGACATTACGTCTCTTGAAGCTGTATTTCTCTATCAATTTTTACATTCTATGTAATCTGTGAGACCAAATTGTGTTATTTAAAATGGCAAAACAATCATATGTTCTGTCTTGTTGACTGTCAGCCTGTTATATAAGACATTGATTTTTTTTTTTCCAAAGAAAATTCAAAGGTGCTCTAGCAGTTGCCTGGGAGACAAGAAAATACAGGATATGATTTGGACATATTTGTGACTCTAACTCCAAGAATTCTAACATTTCATACCGAAATGATTAGATAAGACATACTCCTACTCTTTCCTTAAGTGTATTTCACGTTTAAGGACCAGGTTTTTATTAAGATTTTATAAGCTTCTGCTCATCTTTCTTGGATCATTTAAGAAACAATGACTAAGGAGTGCACTTGCTGTGATGAGCACTGGGTATTCTGTGGAAGTGTGGAATCACTATATTGTACACCTGAAACTGACATTACACTGTATGTTAACTTACTGGAATTTAAATAAAAACTTAAAAACAACAACAATGACAATAAGCATTGTGGTTTCTGAATAAATTAATTGACCAAAAAAAGCAGGATAATGCCACCCAAAATAAAATGTTAATATTTTCCCTGAGATTGCACAAGGTTTTATTAAAAATCTGCTTTATCGTTCCCTTCAAAGATCATCCACTAGATTCAACAAGTTTTCTTGAATCCTCTTTTCCAGTACTAACTCAGTAGGTAAATAAATATAATCGCCATGTAAAGATCAAAAATGAATCTCAAAGAATTTCTTCCCTTTTATTTAAGTGACAAGATGGCAAGTATTAGAATGGAGTAATAATGATAGGAATTAAAGTATCTTAAATTTGCAGGAGTTCCAAGTCTGCTTACATATATTTGTCCTCTTCCGTGCCTTACATGTACACTTAGCAAACTTATTTACACGAGGAAAGAAAATGAAGCCAAGTAACCGTGCTTCTCTCAGAATTAAAGAAAAGTTCTTGGAAAGTCTATAGACCACCAAATCTAGTTCCTGTCATCTGACCACTCCAGAATAAGACCATACAGTTTCTGGTTTTAGAATTCTCTAGAATTCAAAGATTATCTCTTTAAAGACAAACACCAAGTAGTTTCCCTCAGTAACTCTACTAGTTTCCTGAGTCTACTGTAACAAATTATGATAAATTTAGGGACTTAAAAGGACAGAAATATATTCTGTTACAGTTTTTGAGGACAGAATCTTAAATCAAGGTATCAGCAGGACAATGTCCCCTGCCTTGGTGTTCCATGGTGTGGCCACATCACTCCCATCTCTGCTTCCTTGGTCACATTGTCTCCCCCTCTTCTGCGGTGTCATTTCTCTCTGCCTCTCTTTTTATAGACACTTGCAATTGGATTTAGGGCCCAGGTAAGGCAGGATAATTTCCCCCTCTCAAGATTCTTAACTTAATCATACCTGCAATGCAAAATCACATCTTTTTTGCCAAATAAGGTAACATTCACAGGTTCAGGGATTTGAACAAGGATATCTTTTGGGGGGACCATTATTCAGTCTAACACAGAAACCCACGGAGTTCTGTATTCCCATTTCATATAAACTTTTGGATGGATTTGAGACAAGACAACCTGATTTAAGAGTTGAACAATTCACTCATGTATTTGTTCAACTAATATCTAGCTAGTACCAACTCTGTGTGAGACATTACACTGAGCTTGGGAATACAGCTGTGGAGCAGACAAACATGGTCCCAGCCTGTGAGAAATGAAGTTGAAGTCAAACACTTTTAAAGTCATGGCAGTCACAAGTAGCAGAGCAGTGGTGAGGATTTTATTTATAATTGGGAAATGGGGTAAGGTGACATATTCTCTGAAATACCAGGGCTTTAAACTGTAGTTATTGGAAATGTCCAGATAAAGACCTGGAAATGCCCAAGCAAGATAGGTAAGCAAAAAGAGCCTGATCAATATCCAAAGCACATCCATACGACCCTAACAAGATTTCTTTTCCTCATTCCACCACACATCCTACTGCGGGATCATGCAGGGACAAAGCCCAGGGCTAAAAGAAAAACCTGTGCCAGGATGTTAGAGATAATTCTGCATCTTATAAGAATTGATCCTCAACTTCTTTTAGACTACTTATCCTATATTTTAATAGGTTTTATTATTGTCTAGTTGTGGTAAGGCAAATAGATCAAGAGGCAATTGCCATCAAAAAAGCAGTTAATTATATTCACAGATTCCAAGAGAGGGAACACATACCATGCTATGGGAGTCATGCAGGGAACCCCCAGTGTCTGTCCTCAAGCAGAGGGAGAAACTGTGTGCAAAAGCCTTAATTGAAGTTTCCACTTCAAAAAGAACAGGAAAGGCAGGTTTAGGGTTGGCTAGTTTGAATAATTTCATCAGGCTTTGGGGCAGAGGGGCTATCCTAGTTGTCTGATACCCAGTCCTAGGGTGATTAGGGCAGATGTGTGGTGGCCTGGTGTGTGAGAGCCCAATAAGAGAGCTTGTTGAGAATCTAGACTCTGGATTGGTTTGGTTTGTGTTTGAAAAATGTGCCCCCTGGTGTAGAACTCTTCCCAAGGTGTGGGAGGGGTGATGAGGGAAGCAAGAGACCAAGGCAACGTGACTCAGGCATATTATTGGGTTATCCAGAATGAGGTGTTTCTGGTGTATGTGTGCAGGGCAGATGTTAAAGCATCAAGTTTACAGAAGCGAGAAACATGGTCAATATACCTGCCTACCTATTCAGGAAACCATGATGTATATTCCCGAAAGGGTTTCAAAAATTTTAACTGCTCTACACACTTAAAATATGCTTGGTTTCAAGGACATGTAACCAGCTAACCTGAGGAAGGGTCATGCTCCCACATTGCCTTCCAAAATGCACAGCTTTGAAATCTGAAGGGAGGCAGCCTGGGTCTCCTTTATCACATAATCTGCTTCTATTCAGTGAGCTTCTTTCTTTCAAAAGTTATCTTAGAAACCATATTCAACCATCTGATGGTCTAACATTTAATTATCAAAAAATACAAATCCCCCAAGTAACAGCATCTTATTTGACCGATTACTTGGCTTTTGTTTTTAATTATTATTTGGTTTGGGATCTATCATGAACAATATCTGAACCCCCTCCCCCTTCTTTCCAGAGTTTTTTGGATCTTTATTGGCTGGCTGTGTTTTAATCAAGTTGACACAGTGACAATGTGGGCAACCTACCCTCCTCTTCTTTTAATTTGTCCTTTGGGTAAAAGTGCTGCTCTTTAAGACAGTGACATAATTCAAAATAGGAGCTTCTCCCTGGTCTGAGGAGATAAAATAAGAAAGCGCTGTGTAGCCCCAGATAATGTCAAGGAGAGTGGTTTTCTTAACATCATTTAAAGTCCTGCTGATATGAAATGTCTCATAAATAGTATGATGTGAAAACTGACATCTGTTAACTCTTGTGAAGATGACCTTGCAGAGCTTCGCCTTCACAACTCAGCTCGTGGGTGTTCAAAAAGGGTGAATGGCACACAAGGACATCCTCCTCTTGCACAGATATATAAAGTTGTTCTTCGTTCCAATTTTAAAAAATCTGCTTTCTGAAGTAAAATAGCGACAGCATGACTCTAGACCGTTCAATAAGGTACTTACCAATTTCAAAGTGCTAGCCCCCCAACCCCAGCTAATTGTCACCTATTTGTTATGCGTTCTCCCATAACAAAACAGAATATTGGAGCTAGGAAGGTCTTTGGTATCATTCAGCGTAGACTTAGCTCTTTGTCTTAGATGAGAATGCCAAAATCTAGAAAATAGGAATTGACTGAGACAATGCCATATGGTTAAAGTTCAAGACCAGGAAACACTTACAAATGGAGTCACTTCCTTTCTCTGTAGTCTTGAACTTACCCCTGACATATACAGAATATTTTACTTTCTACTTTTGCTCTGATCTACAACTCTTAATTCATCATCCATATATAAATCATTTATTTATGATAAAAGGAGCTCTATTTTAGATTATATATCTGTAAGAAGCAAGGAAATTTTCAATATAACCCTCAATTTGAACAGCACCTAATATTCTTTCCCTTAACCCATGTTTTTAATGCAATTTTATTCCATCAATTATATCATGCTGGCATTTGAGTGCAAGTCCACTTTAGCAGAAACAACAAACTGAGAGATTTAGGAAGAATCAGGGAACTGTACTTGATTTCCAATTTCAGACTGTATCTTAGTAAGAGCTCAGTTTCATATTAAGAGCCAGCGTTAGTCCTTTCACTGAAACGATAGTGATCTATGAACTCAGAGTGATGCAAGATCATAAGGCAGCTTTCAGTAAAGCACCAGCACAGGTTACATAGCTACCCTGGGATGTGGAGAGCTGCCCAGCTCTTCTGCATTGTGATCAAAGGGCCACACTTACAGAGTGGTTTTGACCAATGGATAAGAGTGGAGCAGCCCAAACAGAGGGAAGAAGTGTGAGATCACAGCACAGGAAGGCCTAGAAGAGAGTCAGAAGAGCTGAACTGCTCTGCTGTTGACTGTGAACCTGGGCAAGCCAGCCACCTCTCTGAGCCAGTTTCCTCATAGGTTAAGTTAGGATGTTATAAGTGAATGGATAAAATAATACCTATTACTTTATGCAACAGTGCTGCCACAGGAATGGACTCTTGATTTTGTGCTTGTTATTTGTCCCCTGAGTGGACAAGCATTTGTTAGTCTCCACTACAACAAGAGGAAATATGAGCCAGGAGGTATGAACCTCCCAGAGACTGTGATAGAGAATCTGATGCACCACATGCACCTGGACAACTCCTTGGTTGCCCACTGGGGAGCTTCAGGGAGCTAGGAGCCATGCCTCCATCTGGAGCATTCTGTGCTACTTTCTGCTTTATCCAGCCATTTCCCTGGATTTCCTTCACCGTTTAAGAACATCTAAATCTTCTACCTATCCTTGGCCATTTTTGTGACACATCACCATTCTATGCTAATAACCACACAGTACCTTCTTTCTCCAGCAATCTGGGAGTCTTAGTCCCCTAGAGGAAGAAGAGAGACCTGGAAGAGGTGCTGGAGAGGAGAAAGAAGCATTGGATGGTAGAGAATGGGTGAGAGAGGAAAGACGGAAGACATTTAGAGATCTTCCAAACCTTTGAGTCTTAGGGGTCTATGGGCAAGAGAGGGAAAGAAAGGAAATGGAAGGAAGGTAGGAAAGAAGCAAGCAAGAAAGAATTAACCATAAAAAGAAAAAAAAAAAGAAGACCCAACAGCCAGCAAGGAGAAAGCAAAATTTGCCAAAAGATCCCACTGAATAGATTGTACATATTTACTTGTCTTTACCTTTTGGAATCAAGGATGGCAACATGTAATTCTGGTAGCAAGTTGGAACTGCCAAAGAAGCCCCCACCAAAAGAAATGAGGGCAGACTTTCACTTGACCGCCAGCCAGCAGCCTCTTATGCCTTTGCCAAATTGTCAAGATCGGGGTTCAGCAATCTTTCCTATTAAAAAAAAAAAAATCAGCGTACCATGTTTTTTGTCAAGCCAGCATCCGTTTCCATGGAAACCTGAAAGACTCTGACGTTAGTAGCAGAAAATCCTGAGTCTGGATTTATTTTACCTTTGGTGCCAAATGAAGGCAAACATCACAGGGTCTGGACCACTGGACCATGGTTGTTGTTAGAGAAGAACAACTCATTATTTTTATACTTGAATCTGAAAAAATCTTCAAAATCTTCAGGCTAAATGATCAGTGCACATCATTCTAACATACTTCATTGTTGACAAAAGCAGTGACATGCAGGGGAAGGGGAAAAAGGCAGCAGGGACAGTCCACAGTGTGACAGGAATGGAATCAGGTCCTCACGGCCACACAGAAGCTCAGGTTGTTGTCCTTTTTCACCCACCACAGTGCTGGGAAGCAGTAAAGCAGAGTGCTTGGAGGGGAGCTCTGGATTCATTCACTCTGCAAGTAGCCTCACTGCATGTCAGGGGCTCTGCTGTACCAGGAGATCACAGGGGTGAACAAAACATGCTCAACTTCTTCCGAGTAAATGGGATTTACAAGGAGTTGTAGAAATGTACTTGGAGTGGCAAGCTGTGGGGAGTATAACACAAGTCTTGTGCAGGTGCTATGAGACAGTAGCACAGGAGTGACTAATGTGGATGGACTTGAAAGAGGTGGGTGCCATGACCCTGAGTAAGGGAAAATGCCCAAGGAGAGGGAATATCAGGGTGGGACTCTTACATGGCCACACACCTATGTGACCTTGAGCAAACTGCCAGCATCTCTGAAGCTTACTTCCTCATGGGTGAACGGGAACAAGAGCTGAATATGCTTTGCAAGATGTGGCAACAGATTTGCACATGACCAGTCGTGATATGTTAACCCTTGGGAACTTTCTTCCTAGAGTGGGAGGTTAGGTCAGAGTTCTTGAAGGCCCTTCCAACTCTAAAATCTGATGCATCATTACCCGAAGTGGATTCTTCATTTTGAATACTTATTAGGCAGGACACTTTAAACTATTAGATGATCTGACATTTTTTAAAGAAAACAAGTCAAATGTCAAGAGTGGAAAAAGCTGTTTGTTTCTGGATATCATTATGGTAAGGTCACAGAAAATGACACGAAGCTTGAAAGTTGGAACCTAAAAGCAGCCCACGATAGTGGAAGAGTAACTTGGGTCTGGGCTTCATTTGCCTGCTCGCTCGGGCCCCTGGGCCCCTATGACCTTGGCAAGTCCCTGTACCCTGTTGGTCCTCAGCTTCCTCTCTGAAAAATACTCTTGGGGTTTCTCCAAGCCCTAAAGCCCGTCAAGGTCCTTCTCTGACTTCTCTTTCTGAGTCTCTGTTTCTCATCAGTCAAATGGAGCAAGTCCCAACGCCTCACTCCAGAGAGGGCTGTGAGTATTAAG
Organism: Ursus maritimus; assembly: GCF_017311325.1. NCBI lineage: Eukaryota > Metazoa > Chordata > Mammalia > Carnivora > Ursidae > Ursus > Ursus maritimus. The sequence goes on from NW_024427107.1 coordinate 6,408,042, forward strand.
CCAGGAGATGCTATTGGAGTGCAGAGCAGGGTGCGGGCCTACAGTGTTCCCCAGCAGTACAATCAGTGATCACTGCTGGTGAAGGTGAATTGCAGGCGGTGGAGGCCAGCCAGTGCCTCCGTTCCACAGGCACCCACAAGAAGGAAAGAGTGTGAGGTTCAGAGCCATGCGCATCTAGTGGGAGGGCCACCCTGACACTCTAGGCCAGCCCCACTCGGAAGCCTGGTCCTTAGGCCCCAGTTTCCAACCTCATGGTGGGAGTAAAAATCAGCTCCAGGTACTGCAAGGGAAATCAAATCTAAGTGTTCTTAAGGATAAAATGCAGAGATAGATAGATATAGACAGACAGATGATAGATAGATAGATGATGATAGATGATAGATAGATAGATAGATAGATAGATGATAGATAGATAGATAGATAGATAGATATAGATAGATGATAGATAGATAATAGATATAGGTGACAGTTTTTATAACAGCAACAACAACAAAATATGATATTATAAAGTAAAAGAAAAAATGCACACAAATACTAGATATTCCTTCTCTGATATTCAAATCCAAACGCCCATCTCTGGGTAAGACACGGCTACACAGCCCTCCAGGCTCTAGCACCTCCCTTGGGCTCCACGGCACATCTCGCTCTCCACCCACAGGCACTGCTGCTCCTGGCTCTTGCACAGATGGTTTCCTCATTTTGAAATGTACTCCATTCACCCGATGAATTCTCACTCCTGGAGGCTCTTCCTAACTGCCCCAAGCAGAGGGTAGTACTCCCTCCTTTATGCAGGGTACTTAGCTCCTGTCTCCCTTATACTAGTTGCTACATTTGCTATGATTCTGTGTATTTCTGTCTTCCCAAATAACCTGGGACCATTTTTAGCTACCAAGACCTCTTCTACAGCCCCAGTTCCAGCACAGTAAAGACGGTGGCGTCTAAGGCTCTGGGTAATACCCAGGGAAAGACTTCCCACACAGCACACTTAATCAGTACTATTTGTTATGGGTTGCATTGTGTCTCCCCAAAATGCATATGCTGAGGTCCTAACTCCCAGTATATCAGAATGTGACTTTATTTGGAAATAGGGCTGTTGAAGGTGTAATTACCTAAGATGAGGTCCTCAAGATCGGCCCTAATCCAATTGCTAGTGTCCTTATAAAAAGGAAAAATTTGAACACAGACACACACATAGGGAGACTAACCTGTGAACATGAAGGCAGAGATGGGGGCAGTGTATCTACAAGACAAGGAACATCAAGGACGGCCAGAATCCACGAGAAACTAGGCAATAGGCAGGGAACAGATTTCTCCTCACAATCCTAGAAGGAACCAACATGCTGACACTTTGATCTCAGACTTTGGGCCTCCAGAACTGTGAGACAATAAATGTTTGTTTTCTAAGCCCCTAATCTGTGCACTTTTTTACAGCAGCCTGAGCTGACTAATACACTACTCATAAACAATCTGGAATGTCATAGAGATCTTAAGGGCTCTTTTGTTTCCTAACTCACCACTAAGCTGGAGGGAAAAAAGTAAATCTTAATGGATTTTTTTTAACTCTTTTAGAGTCTATCCATGGGATAATTTTTATTCTGAATATTTAGGAAAATATTTGTGCATGACAAATATGCTCTGTGCATAATCACAATTTTTGTAGGAATGTGCACCTGCTTGCAGTAGTGCCTTTGCACCCCTGCAGCATGGATGAAGTAGCTCAGAACAGAAGCGAGAACATGGACTCAGATGCCGTGCTCATGGCTGGCAGTGACGTTGGCTCTAGCCCAAGAGTTCACTGGGCCATCACTGGAGCATCTTTCTGTGGATTCCATGTGATTTCTCCACATGGCGTGGGCCCAACACCCCCCAAAAGCATTCTGATAATCAAGGGGCTCAGATGAGCCCCACTGAAGGAAGAAGAACCAGATCCCACCCTTCCCATGAAGAGCAGCTTCAGCTTCCAAGGTGTTCATGGTGGTCATCCCAGAGACCATCCACCTCACCTTCATTTTTTTTTTAATAATTTATTATATTATGTTAGTCACCATGCAGTACATCCCTAGTTTTTGATGTAAAGTTCCATGATTCATTACTTGTGTATAACACCCAGTGCACCATGCAATACGTGCCCTCCTTACTACCCATCACCAGCCTATCCCATTCCCCCACCCCCCTCCCCTCTGAAGCCCTCAGTTTGTTTCTCAGAGTCCATAATCTCTCATGGTTCATTCCCCCTTCTGTTTATCCCCCCTTCCTTCTTCCCTTTCTTCTCCTACTGATCTTCCTACTTCTTATGTTCCATAAATGAGTGAAACCATATGATAATTGCCTTTCTCTGCTTGACTCATTTCACTTAGCATTATCTCCTCCAGTCCCGTCCATGTTGCTGCAAATGTTGTGAAATCGTTCCTTCTGATGGCTGAGTAATATTCCATTGTATATATGGACCACATCTTCTTAATCCAGTCATCTGTTGAAGGGCATCTCGGCTCCTTCCACAGTTTAGCTATTGTGGACATTGCTGCTATGAACATTGGGGTGCATATGGCCCTTCTCTTCACTACGTCTGTATCTTTGGGGTAAACACCCGGTAGTGCAATTGCTGGATCATAGGATAGCTCAATTTTTAACCACCTCACCTTCTGATACTGTTTCCTCTCCATCAGCTAGGGACATTCCTGCTTGACAGAAGAATTGCAAGAAATAAATAAGATAATGTAGAGGAAGCTCACCACAGAATGTCACTTAAGATAATATGTCTTTTCTCCTCCTGTTTCTGCTGCCATCAGCATTGTCTGTCAGTCTCTCCTTATCCCCAGGTTAATGACTGTTCCACTTCCCTACTCTCAACTCTCTTCCAGGGAGACCCTATCCACATCCATAGATTAAGTGCCAACTCCACATAGCAACTTTCTCAGACTCATCTCTGTCCCCAATCTCTTCTCAAGTCCAAACTCACGTTTCCAGTGGCAAGATGTTCCCAGGGCACTCCTCACACAGATCCACACTTCCCACCATAGCTCTTCCCTCCAGGCATCTACTGCTCTCTCCTTACTTGTAACTCTTGACTCAACATCTGTTCTGTACCCCCACCCCACTGCCTTACTCCAGAGCCTCTCCTCTGGTCTTTCCCCTGGTCTGTCAAGCCCTTCCCTACTGGTCTTCCCACCTCCAGTTCCTCCTAATCTATCTTCCACACTACTTCCAGAAGGATTTTTCAAATGCAAAATTTGATGACTGTTACACCTCTGCTTGAAATCTTTCAACGGCTAGACATTGCTTTGGAAGATAAAATCCAAATCCAAGCCTGACATGGAAGGAATTTCTCATCTCATCTCTTCTCAACCTATCTATTTATGTTTGTGGGCTCACTCTTGGTCTGCCCTTTCCACAGTTACAGCTTCAAGGAATTATCACTGTCTCGGAGCCCCCCAAACTTCACATCGATGAAAGGTGCCCCTATACTAATCATAAAACATTAATTACACATACATCTCCACCACTAAATTCTTCACTTCTTGTTGATGGGGGGCACTACGTTATCCACACTGGTACCCCCAAGGCATGTCATAGTGTCCATTGCAGAGCAATCGCTCAACAAATACGAGTTCAAGTGAGGGGGGAAAATCAATTATTTGTTTCTGGTCTCTGAAGGAGGAATAATGTGCTATCTTGGAAAGGAGTCTGGAGCAAGAAGCTATCAGTGTCTCAGCAAACTTAACATATGTTAATGCCAACACAATAACACTCTATCATTCCTATGCAAGGCGGGTACTAATTTTACCATAAGTAGCCTAAAAATATTCAAGGTGCCACTGTCCTGCCAAATTTAGTATCCTCTTACCTCTGATTCACATAAAATAAATAAACTTCTCCTAATGTACCAGATACTTCCAGAGCATTACTGAGGCTCTTTAAAAACAGTATCTGCTTTTTCAGTCTGCTAAGATACTATTTAGCAGTTTAATATTCCTTAGTGTTTCTCAGCACCTGAGAAAATCTTACTGCTTCCAGGACACTGACATTCTCCAGGATCAGCCTGTGAACTGGGATAGCCTGGTTTATTACGTACAATTAACCAAAAACAGCCTGGTCTTTAAAATTTTCATCACTGGCTGAATGTACTCTGTGAGACTTGTCCTCAAGTTTACTTTAATTTAGATCGTGCAGAACCAATGTATTGACCAACTGGGCATTCCATTAAGCATGACTCACCCAGGTGACATCACTCAAATTTGGAACTGTCTGTAGCAGATTATGATGAATTGAACAGAGCTTATTAATAGGAAGAACTAGAATGTGAAATCAAATCAAAGGTGCTTCTTGGAGAAGACAGGAACACAAATCTTACAAATGAAAATTTCAGCACAGCATGTGTAGTCATTTAATTCTAAGAGTCTGGTTTGCCAGAGAAAGTCAGTGAGGGGAACTCGTGGTGCATCAATCTTAGAGTGACTCTAATAACTAAATGGATCCTAAGGGATATCACATTTAGGCCAAAGAAACAAGCACAATCACAGAAAGGTTCTCAAAAGAGCTGCCAACACCTCCAATTGGTGGAAAGGAAAAGGAAAAAGAAGACCAAGTTGAAAGAACTGATCTAAAACTTAGGTTTGGAGAGTGTGTTTTTTTAAATGAAAATGATCCATCCTCTTACAAATCTTGATGATTAAAACTACTTTAGAAGAGGGTGGAAACGGTAACTGGGTGATAAGACAGCTCCCGTGCTGGGAATAAGGAGGACACAGAGTCACCACAGTGGTGCGGAGGCCCAGGGCTCCGTGGGGCCCAAAGCTCAGTGGGGCTCCCAGACACAGCGAGGCAAGAGCTCAGAGGCCAAAGAGCCAAGCGTTCAGACTCACAAAGCCAAAACTCTGTTCAGGCAAGTATAGGGGGTTAAGCAAAGGATAGGGATGCAGGAAGAGACTGCTGGTCTTGGAGGCCAGAACAGTGGCAGGTAGAGAAGGGAGCTGGTTTCAGGGATTTCTTCTTTCCTAGCAGGGTGCCAGCAATGCTAAGGGGAAGGGGGCAAGCCAGTCCCCCCGCAGGAGGAAGCAGCAGGAGCCAGGCAGAGCTCAGGAGAGTTTTGGGAGGAGACTGGAATTTGAGAATTGAGACACACTCCCCAGGAATACTAATAGTCCCTCAGATATCCAAGCCAGTTAGGGGATTTCAATAAAATAACACCTTTCTATGAATGGTTCCCCAAAATTATATCCTCTTCCCTGAGTTTCAGACTCACATACCCACTGCCAAGTTGATATCCCCACTGAGACTTCTTGTCCTCATTGTAAACCATCATGACATAGCTGAAAAAGAACACTCAGTCCTCCTCCCCACCCGCAAACTGCTCCTACTCCAGTCTTCTGGGTGCATAACTAGCATGTCACTGTCACCATGGCAACTACTGAGCTGGGTGTCATGCTAGGCCCCTCCCTTCCTCACCACCCCACCCTGCCCATCAGCTGCACCCACATGCTGCAGCTCACATCCACCCCTGTCTCTTAAGCTTCCCCTGCGGTCACCCTGGCCCAGGCCACTGCCATGTCTTAAGGAACATTTGCTGCCCCCAAATCCATTCTGCCAAGAACACCCAAGGGATCTTTTACAAATGCAAATCAGTCCACGTCCCTCCCCTGCCACAGCTCACCAATAACTTCCCTTTGCCCAGAGAATTAAATTTCTGAGGCCAGTCTTACATCCAAGGCCCACGGTCTTAACAAATACAATGCTCCTCTTTCTGGAATGTTCTCTCTAGACCAAAAATTTTCAAAATAGGTCTCCAACCAGCAGCAACAGCACCTGCTGGGAGCTTGACAACACAGCATGCTGTGCCAGAGCTCTAGCCCAGACTTACTGAGTCAGAAACCCTGCAGTAGGCCCAGTGACCTTGAGCAGTATCTCCCAGGTGAGATGGCTCTTCCCGGTGAACACAGGCTGGCTCTGTCCTCAGATTTCATCAAATGCTCCCTCCACAGAGAGGCCTGGCCTGGCCATCCTGTCCTCATATTGCCCCCTCCACTCTATCTTTCTCATGCTAGATTATCTTTGGAGAGTGCTGGCATTACTCTAAACCTATTTTATCTGAGTTCTGTGTTTGTTTTTTTTTTTTAATTTTATTGTCAGTTTCCCCACCTCCCTAACTGTCCCCCCCCCTTAGAATGTAAGCTCAATCAAAGCCGGGGCTTTGTCCCTTGTTTACCATCATTCCCCACAGACCTAGAAGGACTCAATAAGAACACATGAGATATATGTGACCAAGAAGCTGGTTCTAATGCAATATGCACACAACTCACCTGGGGATCCTGTTAAAAGGTACACTCCGCTTCTCGAAGGTGGGTGGGACCTGAGAGAGCCAGCCTGGGCTTCTCTAGAGCAGTGTTCTCAAACAGGTGTGCATCAGAATCACCTGGATGTTAAAACACAGATCTCTGGGTCCACACCAGAGTTTCAAATCAGTAAGCTCCGGTGGGGCCCCAGGACATGGCACCACTAACAGGCTCCCAGGTGAGGTCAACATTGTTGGCCCTGGGACCCCAGGCTGAGTGTCAAGGCTCTAGTCCAAGCCATCCCATAGAAGGTGAGAAATGCCAAACCTCCACAGTTGACATCCTCACAGTCTCTCAGGCACAGCCCTAACTGAGCCAAGAAAAAAAAAATACAGTACACCTTGGCCCAGGGGAGGGACCCCCAGGAACCTGGGGACTGTGAGAAGGGGTGGCCTGTGATGAGGCGTAATACCCACATGGTGGGCGTATACATGTGCACACCAGGGATCAGCCCAGCGTGGACACCCCATGGTACCCCACTGGAATTCCACTGAAGAGCCTAGCGGGGCTCTGTTGGAAGGAGGTTTCCTACCAAGTTGAGATATTTGGTTAATAAGTAGAGGGGAGGCCTGGAAGGACAATAAGCATCAGAAGTGAATCTGGGTTTGGAAAGATCACTTCAAGGAGCAATATAGGCCACAGTCTGTAAGAAGTAAACAAATGCAAACTTCCAGATGGATCTTTGTAAAAGAAACAGTCGTTCCTCATACGTCTGTTTGGGAAGTTTCGATTTTTATTCTAGCTTGTTTAAAGCTGTATGGGCATGCATTACGTTCTAAACTGATGTAAAAAAAAGAAAGGAGCTCAACTCAATATGTGCTTCATTTGGGCTAGAAAATGTCATTATGAAAATAGTAGTGTCTGTCAGAGTCCATGGGCAAATCACAGACACGCGAGCGGTCTCGTCTCAAAAGATTGACTTTGTTTATTTAAGGTTTTCAGTGCTAGCAAGTGTTCACTGAAAACAGGCAGAAGGATACAGGAGACTGCAAATTCCCAGGACTCACAGTGCTTTGATTCTTGGTAAAATGTAGAAAATTCATTTTAGAGTGAAATTAAAATTATACAATAAATGTCATCCACACTCCACAAAGGCTTGAACTATGCAAAAACACAGGGAAAGAGAGGGAGAAAGAGAGAGATAAGGATTGCGTATCCTCTGAAACCACAGACACTTCTTTAGTGATTAAAAAAAAAAACATGAAAAGGCTTATGTAATTTTTAAATTTTTTATTAAATTATGTTTTATTAACTCTCCAAATCTTTTCTGTTTTAGCTAGCACGATCAGAACTCTCTCTACATTGCATTAGTCCATTTTCTTTCTGGGTAAGCCCAGAACCAGTGTGAAACGCCAGGTCTCTGCTGTTCTGGGGCGCCAACTGGCTTTCATCAAACAGGAGTGGAGTGTAATCTTTACCTCGCAGAATTGTTTTGACATTTTCATAGGCCATGTATTTACATATCACTTTGTAAGGTGTGTAAACAAATAGAACTCCAGATGATTTTTTTTTTTGATGCTAGCTAGCACTTAACAACTTTTGTGTTATTTCCTAGCTTACCAAGGGTAGGGATGGTAATTTTCATTTCTGTATTCCCAGCCCCTCACAGCCCCTCACAGCCCCTGGCAGGCACATACTAGGCCTTCAGAAAATACTTGACTAATGGGTAAAGGAATTTTTCTGACAGTGCCTCAGATTTGTCACTGCAAATATAACTTAGAAATCATTGTACAGGGGCGCCTGTGTGACTCAGTTGTTAAGCATTTGCCTTCGGCTCGGGGCGTGATCCTGGCGTTCTGGGATCAAGCCCCACATCAGGCTCCTCCACTGGGAGCCTGCTTCTTCCTCTCCCACTCCCCCTGCTTGTGTTCCCTCTCTCGCTGGCTGTCTCTCTCTCTCTCTCAAATAAATAAATAAAATCTTTTAAAAAAAATTATTATACAGACCTGCAGCAGCTACTTGGGGGACTCTACAGAAATCATGTTTCACTTTATCAATTAATATATTTTAATGTTTATAAATGTTTCATAAAATGTCCAGGTTTATATGTGACAAATATGCAGGCAGACACTAAAGTATAGCCTCGTAAAAAGGGTTGCTCTTTTCTACCTTGTGATAAAATAAATGTTCAACTTTAAGGATTATAAGTCCTATTCCTGGGGTCCCGGAGAAGCTATAGTTTACATTTTACCAAGGTTGGAATGATTTGACCAAACTTCAAAACATGGGTTCTATTTCTGCCCCAAGCACACCTTGTACATCTGCTTTGTTAATAATAACCTAAAAGAAACATTTCAAACATAAAGGTAAGAGTAAAACCTCCCTAAATTCCCATAAGATTGGAGCCATGCAGCATTGCACATACTAAAAGCATAAGATAATGTCTATAACTTTCTGGAATGTCTTTCATTATGAAGATTTGTAACTTTATGTAAAAAACAAAATATATATAACCCTGCACTAAATATTCCTTCCCCAGAGCATTCTCTTCTTTATGAATGAAGATTGTGTGTCCTGGGCAGCTGTCCTAACTTGGGCTCAAATACAACTCTTTTCCTTTTTCTTTAAAATTTCAAAAAGATTTGTTCATTTCACATTGACACTTGACATTAATCAAAAAGGCTTTTAAAATGAGCATTCTTATTATTCCAAAGTTTCTTTTGAATACTTTTTTAGTGACTGTCTCACTTATGTGTCAACTGATTCAACCTCTTCCTAGTGTTTTCATAAAAATCAATTTTGATTCTCCCTTTCTTTTTCTACAGACAGAATATATACTTAAAACTTAAAGCAATATCATCATTAAGCTAGATATATTTTGAATCTATGAGATCTGATAGATCTATCCCTCTACAACCCCACAGTAAGTACAGATCATATATAATGTTTTCTAACCATATATTGAAGATTTGGAGGGGAAATATATGTATGTATGTATGTATGTATGTATGTATGTATGTATGTCTGTATATCAGATCTCCCTTTCTCAATTCACTACCATTCATTGTGATTCATTACAAGCCTAGGTTTTCATGCAAATTAAAATAGATATTCCAAAGGTTAGCTGTTCTCTACTCAGATAAACAGAAAGGACAGAATTCTAGACTGGAGGCATAATTTAAAGCCCTTTCTAATAAGCCAGAAACTGTGATAACAAAAACCTAACCCTTAGAGGCTTTCAGTGATAATGATAAGAAAGCACTTAGAAATAGACAAAGCGTTCTGGAAATGTACATCACAGGAAAGCTTAACTCTCCTGGGCTGTTCTTGGGAGTGCTTATCTTGCTGGCTTATATGACTGCCTTCTCCTTTTTTTTTTTTTTAAGATTTTTATTTATTTGTTTGACAGAGAGAGAGCACGCACAAGCAAGCAGAGTGGCAGGCAGAGGGAGAGGGAAAAGCAGTCTCCCGGCTGAGCAGAGAGCCCAACATGGGGCTTGATCCCAGGACCCTGGAATCATGACCCAAGCCAAAGGCAGATGCTCAACTGACTGAGCCACCCAGGTGCCGCCCTTCTTTTCCTTTTAACATCAGCTTCAATATGACACCCAGAGGGTTCTACCCTGACCCCCAGTCTAAGCGGGACACCCTCTCTGTTAATTCTCTGCATTGTGGGGTCACTCCTGAGACTTTCCTTGTTCAACAGTTACTAGTTGCTGCCAAGCTACCCCTCTAGAACCTCAGAGGGACCCCTCAATTCCCAGATCCTGAAAGAACATGTATGACTCTGAAAAGTCTTCCCATCAGTATTTGCCAGATGATTGAATACACCTACCAAAGAGCTGATGTTAAAGAAGTGGTTTCTTTTATCTCAAGATTATTCAATAAATATTTACAAAATGCCTAACCCCCAAGAAAGATTCTAAGTCCTAAAAATGCATTAGTAAATGAAATAGAAAACCAAAATCCCATCTGTCACAGAGCTTGTATTTCGGTGCGGAGAAACAGACAATAAACCCACACAATGAGTAAACAAAATATGTTAGAAGGTAAATGCTCTGGAAGAACAGGAGATCGAGGTAAGGGAGGCAGAAGGACAAGATGAAGAACAGATGTCCACTGTAGATGCTGGAAGCTTATCTTATGTCTTGCTTTCAATTTACCAAAGAACCTTCAAAATTATCTACTTTGCATCTCATAGCAATCCCGTATTTATACTCACAATATTTAGAAGAATAGTACCAAGTATCAGAAGCTCTCCAGTATGTTCTTCTCTTTGCCTTTAACCAGTATATGAATGTGGTGGGAAAATCTTTCTGGGCCTCAGTTTCTTCATTAGTAAAATGACAAGGTTAGACTAGACACTAAAATGCTTTTCAACCCTAGAAGTATTTTAATAACAATGTGGAACTTTACTTAAGCCTGTGATCCTGGAGATGGGACAGTCAAGAAACAACCCCCTTCCACTTTGTGTTGAGGAATGCCTACTTCAAAGAACCTCCACCCCAAATGATTTAGATAAGATTCACGGATGCCTCTCTTGTTTGCCTATGACAAGGCCAGACACGGACTTTTCAGATTCCCATCATTGCCTCATAGGTGTTGAGTTGTACATTTGTCCTCCGTGATCAATCAGAACAGAAGGCTTGAATATTCAAACTTATTTAAGATCCTCTTCTTTCCCCTGAGTCCTTGAACCATGGCTCATCCTCAACCTGAGCCAGTAGACAGAACTTCAGAAGAAAAGGCTGATGTCTAGAGAAGACTTTCTCTGATCTATTGTCCAATCAAGCCACCCTTTGATCTCACTTCCTTATGACTGGTTTTTTCTAGCCTTGTTTACTTCTCCCCATAAAAGAAAAGCCCTTTTTGCCTAACCCTTGAGACCCTCATTGACCTCCTGTTCAGAGCACACACCCCCTCATTACAAGAGTTCCCCTCCCTCACTTTGCAATAATGCTTTCAAACAAAGTCTCTCCTAAGTTCTGATTTGTTTTTTTTATTTGACAATAACTTTACTAAACTGAGCTAATTTGTGACTACTCACAACCAGTCATATTCAAAAGAAACAGCAGGCTGCTTTTAAAAAGACCTGAGAAGAAATTTAATGTTCCCCGAAATCTCTTAAAGAGGCATTGTATCACCCTGTTCAGGCCAAGTTACACAGCAGTAACAAATAGCCCCTGAACCTCACTGTGTACAACAAATGTTCAGTGCACTTAGCCCTAGCTACACACCTGTCCTAGGTTGATTTTTCTCTCCTGCATGTCACCTTCACCCCAAAGCCCAAAGTGATGGTTCTGGCACTGTAGGGTTAGGAAAGACCATGCCCAAATGCAGGTGGCCTCCAAAGTGATGGTTCTGGCACTGTAGGGTTAGGAAAGACCATGCCCAAATGCAGGTGGCCTCCCACAGCTCCTCCCAGAGGTGGACCACGGTCCTTCTGCTCATAGTTCATTGCCCTGAATAGTCACTGGATATCAATAAGACAGAGAGATACAGTGCTCCCACCAGCGGGGCACTGAAGGGAGGGACCAAACGTTGGGGGAACAAGTGTCCCATCTGCTGACATTAAATGTGTGTTCACATTGCAAGACACAGCAGTGTATCCTAAAAATCATCCTCCCAAGTTCTCTCCCCAAATCTCACACTACGGGTTTTTCATCTCCCCCACTTCCAAAACATTCAGCTTTCTATTATTTTCTTAGGAAAACCACCACCCACCCTTCATAGAGTCAGTCATTTGTACTACCTGGGCAATCTCCACCTTTACTCCATTAACTGAATTTGGACTCAGTTCTGAAAAGTGTCCTAGGAGCCAATCAAGAAAACTCTGAAGCTTCCAAGAAAGTGGAGAGGCAGGGGACAGCAGTGAGTGCTGTGCTGTGTGCATACTCAGCTCATACAAATTCAACCACAGGACCTTTGGAGAAGGAGCAAATTTAAACAGTGGAGAGAAGAGGCTGCCTGTTTCACCCAATGAACACAGAACCCCACTCCAGGCCAGAAGAGACTCGAGTGGGGGAGGGGAGAAATCAGCCCGCAGTTGGGGACCTCTCTGGGAGTCTTGTTTCTTAGAGTTCTCACAGCCTAAGCTTCCTGACTGTGATTCTGCTGTTTGAAGACCCTTCATTTCTGTCAACATCCTCTTTAAACATGAGACAATTCCACCAGACCCTCAACTTCAAAAAGGATAGAAAAACACACAGAGTTGGACCCCTGAGAGACAACATAGGTCCCTAACAAGGTGCTTCCTAAGGGACTTTCAAGGGCAATCTTGTCCCCGTGAGATTTTGGCTGACTTTATGTGTGGATATTAGAACCAAACCCCCAATGAAAAGATATGACACCTCTGCAAATAAATGGAAATTTCTACCTGTTTGTCTTTCATTACAACACACAAAAACAGCCAGATGGGAGTTTTGGATTTGGGAAGGGGGTTGTAATTGAATTTGGAGGGTTCCTTAGCATCATGGTTGGCATGGGAGAAACATCTGAGAGAAGCCATTACCTTCCAAAGCAGCAGAAGCCAGCACAATTGGAGGCTTGTGTCTGCCAATTAGGAGGAACATGGCGTACATATTGAAGAGCTATAGCTAAAGACAAGCCGCGGTGGCTTTAAATACAAAGCTCAAATCAAAAGTCACCAGAGCTAATGATCTGAATTGCAGGTGTTAGTTTGCTGTCAGGTAGCTTTCACCATAGCGACCACACGGAGATGTGCCCCTTGGTGTGGAGCAGTGGCAGCTATCTACATGCAGACGGCTCATGATTCTTCCAGCAACCCAGGTAGGACAGCCCCCATGGTAGGGTCACACCAGGACCACAGAGGTATTGCTGAAGGCCTGAAGATGAGCATTTGCATTGCATTTTCCAGTTCATAAATTATCGCATACTCCATTAAACTCCGTGGAGGCAGGTATTTTTGTCTATTTTTTTCAATATTGCATCCCCAGTGCCTAGGACAGAAACTAGCATAAGAGCAGAGGCTTCATAAATACATAAATATGTATTGCATGAATTTCACCATAATCCTTTGAGATAGTGTCCTTATTTTAAAGTTTGGAACAGGAAGGGTTTCGACTTGATACAGCTTCTCCAAGGTGATTGTAGCAGAGAGAGAACAAGTTTGAGGAGTCATCAGTGTGTCGCTTTGGGTCATGTGGACTTTGAGATACCCAATTCACATTGAGTTGGAAATATCAGCCTTCTCTGTGTCCAAAAAAGTATTTTTCTCCCCTATAATTCCGAAAGTACATTTTTATACTATCTCCCCATTTCAAACAATTATTATATACTGCCTTCTTTTACAATGATCTTTGTGTGGGTCTTTAATTCTTATAACTAGTTTGTAAATTTGGTCATAGGAGTAATAGTATGAAATTCCTTTTGTAATTCTTATAGGACCTACACAACATAAAGACTCTTACAGGCAGCAGATGCTTAATCCAGGCAATTTCTGCAAGATTCCTCTAGTAATAACTGCCAATATGCTCTCCATTTCCTTTTCTTCCTGAGTACACGGCAAATATATTTCTTAATTTCCTTTGAAGTTAGGTGTGACCCTGTGACTCAGTTCTGGATAGAATGTGGGCAGAAGAGACACTCACATTCTCCATGCTAATCCATAAAACTCCTGCTTAGTCCCCTACATTCTCTTTCCCTTGTCTTCCCAAGCCAGATTCAGGGTGTTCAGGGATGATCTTCAAGGCAGTAGAAGATGGCAGAGCCTATAGGAGCACCATACATACACCTGCCCCTCCCTGAACTCTGATGTGAACAAAAAATAAAACTTTCATTGTTAAGCCAGTGAGATTTGGGGATTCTTTGTTACAGCAGCTATACTGTCCTGACTAATACATTTACTGGGTGTGTATTCTGTGATTCCTGGGCAAGTGCCTTTTCCTATCATATTACATGACAGCTTTGAATTTAAATGAAGACAGCACTAATTGAACATGCAGTTGGAACAAGAAGCACTTGACATTAAGCACTGGGCTCTGTGGATACCCATCCAGCTTTTCTTACAATAACCTTTTTAATCACATTGGATGGTAAGTAACTCGATGCAGAGATTATTCCTTGATTCTCCTTGTATCCTAACCCTAGCAGAATGGAGTCAATAGATATGTATTGGATCCATTGACATATACACATGTGTATTGTATCCCAGTTCCAACCTATTTGGAACAATTCAAAGTTATTATCTGCATTCCACTGTACAAATCCAAGAATAGTTTGGTCCCCACTGAAGCTAGACAATTAAGACTTAAGGATAAATTGATCAGCCAGTGTCCGTGTCCATGAGTCTCATTATCAGTAAAAACAAGGGACGTGTGTGAAGAAGAAAACATCTCTATCACTGAGACCAGAAAAGAATTCTCATTTGCCCTTTGATAGCTCCATCAGGAAATGAGGCACTGAGAGCACAGCTGGGAAGGTCAATGTCATCTGAGTAGCTGGCTTTTGATACTTCAGCTGCAGTCGAGACTCCATTAAAGCAAGGTACCAGGAGTGCTACTTCTTGTCTGCTAGCTACCATGTTTAGTATATGTGCTGCTGAAGCAAGCACTGTAGCTACCATGTTTTTACTCTGACAAAAGTCAAGGTAAGGCTAGTTGGGGTGGAAAAGTTAGTTCATCCCCATAAAGCAAAGGAAACATCCAGAGTTGCCCACACTCCACTCCATCCCTTGACAGCCTTAGTGCTCCATATTCCCAGCTGAGAGTACCTCCTTCCAGAGACAGTCATCAACTCAGAGCATCTCAGAGGAGTGGTCCTCTACTTTTGATCTAAACTTCTTTGCATATTTGTCACACTTCTGTCTATTGGAAGAGAAGATCCACAAGAGTGGGGACTTTATCTCTTTCTCTCCAGCATGTAGAACAGTACCTACTAGATGTTATATACATTTTGACTGAATCAATTTATACATGAATGAGTTTGCTCCATCAGTCTCCAACACTCTGGCTCTGTTCTGAAATGGCCCGACTATAACAACTTCTGCACTCTTGATTTTACTACACGATGTTGTTATTCTGCAACAAATTAAACAATTATCTATTCAGATCCATGACTTCAGTAGACAATTGGAATCCACCTCTCCATTTCAACACACTTTCAAGCTTTGAAATTGTAGTCACCAAAAATGTTGACAATATCAGGGAGTGGGAATACAGAAGTCAGCCAGTCTTTATTATTTATAGCATATGGGATTGTTTGTAAAACTCTACACACTATAAAATGATCTCTGAGGAGCCCAACTCCTCTTGATGGAGCCACAGGGAGATTGCTACCTTAAACCCCCCAACACCAATGTTTGATCAGGACAGGAGCATGCACGTTGGGTTAAGCTGATGTTTTCATGGCTTTCAGGCTGCTATTTTGATTCTGCCCACACCCAGAAGAGGCTTCCTATGAATGACAAAGGATTCTCTATCACAGATTTTAAAATAAAATTCTAATGTGACATTCTAAGACTGATATCTGAAACTAAAGTAGCAAATAGTTTTAGGGGAAGCAGCAGTTCCATTAAGCTCATTGTTCTTTTGTTCCTGATTTTAACAGCACATCAAGCCTAAATGTGTCATGAGAAGCCATTCAATAGTGTCCAGATCCGCAAGTCCTTACAGGAACACATGTCCCTCTCAGGAGGGCCTGTCTGTGCTCTGGGAGCTCCCCAGGAAGGGACTGAATATACAGATCATGTTCCCAGTTCAGTGAACAAACTTGACCCTGGTGTGCTCATTCATCAGCCCCCGTGCATGTTCAAAGAGGCAGAGAAGAGGAGGTTGGGAGAAATAAATGTTCCCACCCAGGTTGTGAAGTGCTCCAAAGTGCCTCATAAATTCTGCTGATTCGTGACAGTACCAGCAGGGTCCATCAAAATGTCCATACCTTTGTCTCAACAATTCCTCATCTAACATTCTAGACTTACATAAACATGTATGTGGAAGATGCACTTTAAGTATTAATTTTAAAGGAAGATAAATGGAGACAACCTGAACATCAGTTGTCATGGGGATGGTTAAATAAATGATGGTGTGCCCACACTGTGCCATATCATGCAGTCATAAATGTCTACAATATCAAGTTTTTCATTTTTTTGAAAGCACATTGAATGTTTTGTGGGAGAAGAATTCTGGCACATATGTCTGGAAAGACAGCATTTCATTGTGATTTCCTCCAGGGAGTGAATGGATGGGGATGAAATTAAAAGCAAGACCTTTTACTTTTTATTTTAAATACATTGTCTGAATGTTTTACATATGCATATATCATTTATCGTTAGGTTAAAATAAAAATTTTAAACTACATGGGTGGTAAAAGCAAAAATCCCTATATATCTCATATAAATATATATATAATATATAAATATACATAAAATATAAATACATATAAAATATAAATATATAAATATAATATATAATAAATATATATATAAATATGAGATATATAGTGACATACAAAGTCTTTAGAAAAGACTTTCTAAATATTTTTAGCTTTATATAGAGCTATATAGTGATCTAGATTAGTTCATAGACATTTCTAAGGTAAATCTACTGAAATCTGGCAGTATAGGACTTGGCTGTCATGATGAGCACACAAAGAAAATTGTCCTTTTAGGATTAAAAGGAAAAATCAACCAGTTCCAACTCATCTGGGGTAAAATGAGTTAATATGCTCTGATGTGTCAAGTTGGCCTGTAGTTTACCTCCCCTCTCTTCTGTGCTAATTTGCTAAAAATGTACAAGCCATTCGATGCCTTTTATCAACAGAATTTTGCCTACCCTGGATTTTACGAACTGCCTCAAACAAAGTTTCAGTGTCAACTGATTCAACACTGCCCTCCAAGCTTGAGGCTGGAAGATCTGAGGTTTCTGAACATACTAACAAATATGAAAGAAGATAAACAGTCTCCAGTCATGAAACTCTGCCCTTTGTTCGAAACCAAGGCTGAGCTGGCAACTGTTAAGGTTGGAGCCTTGGGCTCAGCTCTCAACACAGCAACAGACAGAAGTTGTTTCTTAACAAGTCTGGCCTCCATGGAGACTGGATTCCATATACCCCTCCACAGACCAGGAAAACAGCTCCTTGTTTTAAAGGCTCTTCTCCTTTTAGAAATGAAAGGAGCACAGAATCTAAACAAAACTTCAGAAAATAATGAAGATGTAAGAGATGTAAAGAGAGAAGCACTTGCAAAAGTCCAGCAGACACAAATTAGAGCTGTTATTATTTGATATATATCTTGTTGCGCATTTGTTAGGTGCTCATATATAGACACATGGGCATGTAAATATATATGTTCATAAAAGACTTTGTAAAACTAGTATGGCATTTGCTAGCCTGTCTTCTTTTAAATAAAGCTATGTTAAAGAGAGTCTTTATTGGTCCGTAAATATAATTTACACCATCATTTTTAGTAGCCATATAATATTTACCTAAATAATTAAATTATAATTTATTTAACCAATCCTCTATAGATTTATATTTAGGACATTTCCTGTTCATCTCTATGATCTACTCTACTGTAGTAGACATCCTTGTACATGTAGGCTTTTTTACATTTGCCTGTCAATAATTTATTTCAGTTACATTCACAGAAGTGGAAAATACATCTGGGTATATTTTGAATTTTAGTACATACCAAACTATCCTTCAGGAAAGATGTACCTGTTTACTCTCCCACCATTTTATTTATTTATTTATTTATTTTCTTACTTACTTACTTATCATTACCAGAAGCAGCCCAAGGAAACAGGGGGTGCAAAGATGTAGAAGGTAGATTCTCTCAGCCAACCAGGCTCCTGAAGCCAATCTCCACAGGCACTGCCCAATGTTTAAGTGATAGGAAGGACTTTTATGTGATGGAAGCATTGCTCTAAAGAGGAATAGAGGGAGGTAAGGTGAATGAAATTGGTTGGTGCAAGTGTGAAGAGTCTTGCATGTCACACCAAAGGTTGTGCATTTCACCCATCATCAGAGTCTGGGAGAAAACTGGATTCTGTGTGCAAATTCATTTTAGAGACCCAGATAACTGATAAAACCCAGTAGATTTGAACGCCAAAACAGCAACCCTCTCTGGTCCCCTCCCTATTTAGGGGCTTTGTACTATTGCTCAATGAACTTTGCCTTGCTGCCCACCACTCTTTGGTCTTTGTCTTCATTCTTCGAAGCAGCGTGACCAAGAACCGTGGGCGCTAAGGGAATAAAAATTCCTGTAACACTAGTACAGGTGGGTGCCACTTCCCTTTAAAAAGTTTATTTATTCAGAGGGGGAAAAGATGTTGGAGGAGTAGGGGACATCTTTTTCAGCTGGTACCCTGAGTCAAGCTGGATATTGACCAGACCATCCTGAACACCCACGAAATGAGCCTGAGACACAGGAAGATACATCTGGATCTCTACAAATGAACATCTCCAGCGCTGAGTATTGAGGTATGAAGCAGGGAGCTGTGAATCCACGCACAGATATTGGAAGATAAATAAAAGGGGGAGGGAGCCGCCACACTTGGGCACCGGGAAGCAGTAGCCACCTGTACTGGGGAGTGGGCCGGACTCGCAGACCAGCACCTAAGAGAAAGTGAACTGAGACCGTGACCCTGGGAACGCAGGTGCCACCAGACTGAAAACTGGAGCTCCGGAGCACTCATTGGAACTGGACTGAAACCGGGAGCTCAGGAGCATGTGTGCATCCAAACTAAAAACTGGAGCTCCAGAGCACTCACTGGAGCTATGCTGAAAACCGGAGCTCCGGAGGGCACACTCAAACTAGACTGAAACCAGGGGCTTGGGAGCGTGCATCTGACCAGACAGAAAACCGGCACTCCAGAGTGCGCATAAACCACACTGAAACAGAGAGCTCGGGACTGCGCTCGGGAACAGGGGGCAGCTGGTGGTGTTAGAAGCACAAAGGACAGAGACGTGCCAGCCCTGGAAGTGAGGTCTGGGAGAGCGTCTGTGGGGCACAGAACCCAGGACGTTGAAGGGTTTTTAGCAGCACTGACAGAAACAGAGTTAAAGTGGCCAGGAGCGCTCAGTGGAGAACGGACTGCGATCTGTCTGTTCTGAGACAGAGGTTAGGATACGGCCACTGCTGCTCTGACTCTCAGAAGAGGCACAGAAAACCTCCAGGGAAAGATGCCAGAGAACAAAATCCTGGAAATACCGATTCACGTTGTGCCCATCCCCAACCCCACTTGCAGGGGATGAGGCAACTCTACCCAAATAGTGTTGCCTGAGTATCAGCACTGCAGGCCCCTCCCCCAGAAGGCAAGCTGAAAAATCAAGAAGCCCACATCCCTAAGGTCCCTATAAAACGAGTGCACACTGCATGGGTCCTGGTCAATAATTGGGGCTCTGGGCATCCCTGCAACCTCTCCTCATCAGAACGAAAAGGAGGAGAAACCCTCAGCAAAGAAAGGAAACAGAGACTGAGGGCCAGTGCCACAGAACTGATGGATATGGATATACCCAAATTGTCAGAAATGGAGTTCAGAGTAACAATGGTCAAGATGATGTGTAGGCTTGAAAAAAATATTAACAAAAATATTAATGAGAATATAGAATCTCTACGGATGAAAATGAGAGCGAATCTGGCATAAATTTAAAATGCTATGAATCAAATGCAGTCTAAACTAGACACTCTGATGGCCAGGGTAAATGAGGCAGAAGAAGAAATTAGTGAATTGGAAGATGGGATGGTAGAAGAGAAAGTTAAAATGGAAACTTGGCTCAAAAAAATCCAATCTCAAGAATGTAGATTATGGGAGATTACTTACTCAATGAAACGTTCCAATGTCAGAATCATCGGCATCCGCGAGAGTGTGGAGAAAGAGAGAGGTCTAGAAGACGTACTTGAACAAATTGTAGCTGAGAACTTCCCTAATCTGGCAAAGGAAACAAGCATTCATGTCCAAGAGGCAGAGAGGACCCCTCCCAAGATCAATGAGAACAGACCTACACCACGTCACGTCATAGTGCATTCACAAATATTAGATCCAAGGATACAATATTGAAAGTGGCTAGGAGGAAGAAAATCCTTATATACAGAGGGAAGAATATCAGAATACCGTCAGACCTGTCTACAGAGACTTGGCAAGCCAGGAAGGGTTGGCAGGGTATTTTCAAAGCCCTATCTGAGAAGAAAATGCAGCCAAGGATCCTTTATCCAGAAAGGTTGTCATTCAGAATTGATGGAGAGATAAAGACCTTCCAAGACTGGCAGAAACTGAAGGAATTTGTGACCACCACCAAGCCAGCCTTACATGAGATATTAAGGGGGGTTCTATAAAAGTAAAAAGGCCCCAAGAGTAATACAGAACAGGAATTTACAATCTATAGAAACAAGACTTCACAGGCAACATGACATCATTAAAATCATATCTCTCAATAATCACTCTCAATGTGAATGGCCTAAATGTCCCCATAAATGACACAGGGTGGCAGATTGGATAAAAAGACATGATCCATCCATTTTCTGTCTACAAAAGACTCATTTTGAACCTAAAGATACATTCAGACTGAAAGTGAAGGGCTGGAAAATCATTTTTCATGCCAATGGACCTCAAAAGAAAGCTGGGGTAGCAATTCTCATATCAGACAGATTAAATTTTAAACTAAAGACTGTAGTTAGAGATACAGAAGGACACTATATTATTCTTAAAGGATGTATCCAACAAGTGGATATGACAATTATAAATAGCTATGCCCCCAACAGGGGAGCAGATAGATACAAAACCCAACTCTTAACCAGAATAAAGAGACGTATAGATAATAATATGTTAATAGTAGGGGACCTCAACACTCCGCTCTCAGCAATAGACAGATCACCTAAGCAGAAAATCAACAAAGAAACAAGTGCTTTGAATGACATACTAGACCACATGGACCTCATAGATATATACAGAACACTACACCCCAGAACAGCAGAATACTTCTTTTCAAATGCACACAGAACGTTCTCCAGAATAGACCATATACTGGGTCACAAAACAGGTCTCAACCGATACCAAAAGACTGAGATTATTCCGTCCATATTCTCAGACCACAATGCTTTGAAACGGGAACTAAATCACAAGGAAAAATTTGGAAGAAACTCAAACACTTGGAAACTAAGAACCATCTTGCTCAAGAATGATTGGGTAAACCAGGGAATTAAGAAAGAGATTAAACACTTTTTGGAGACCAACGAAAATGAAAACACATTGGTCCAAAACCTATGGGACACTGCAAAGGCAGTCCTAGGGGAAAATACATAGCCATCCAAGCCTCACTCAAAAGAATAGAAAAATCTAAAATGCAGTTTTTATATGCTCACCTCACGAAGCTGGAGCTGGAACAAAGAACAGGCCTAACCCATGCACGAGAAGGCAGGTGATCAAGATTAGAGCAGAGATCAATGAATCAGAAACCAGGAGCACAGTAGAGCAGATCAACAGAACTAGAAGTTGGTTCTTTGAAAGAATAAATAAGATAGATAAGCTACTGGCCAGACTTAGTCAAAAGAATAGAGAAAGGACCCAAATTAATAAAATTATGAATGAAAGGGGAGAGATCATGACCAACACCAATGAAATAGGAAAGATCATTAGAAACTTTTATCAACAGCTCTATGCCAATAAATTAAACAACTTGGAAGAAATGGATGACTTCCTGGAAACCTATAAACTACCAAGACTGAATCAGGAAAAAATTGATTATTTAAACAGACTGATTAATAATGAAAAGATTGAAGCAGTTACCAGAAACCTCTCCCAAAACAAGAGTCCAGGGCCTGATGTATTCCCCGGGAATTCTACCAAACATTCAAAGAAGAAATAATACCTATTCTCATGAAGCTGTTTCAAAAAATAGAAACAGAAGGAAAACTACCAAACTCATTCTATGAGGCCAGTATTACCTTGATCCCCAAACCAGGCAAAGACCCCATCAAAAAGGAGAATTACAGACTGATATCCCTGATGAACATGGACGCCAAAATTCTCAACATGATCCTAGCTACATTAAAAGGATTACCCATCATGACCAAGTGGGATTCATCCCTGGGATGAAGGGTGGTTCAACATTCACAAATAGATCAGTGTGGTAGATCATATCAACAAGAAAAGAGTCAAGAACAATATGATCCTCTCAATTGATGCAGAAAAAGCATTTGACAAAATACAGCATCCTTTCCTGATTAAAACACTTCTGAGTGTAGAAATAGAAGGTACATTCCTCAATTTCATAAAAACCATCTATGAAAAGCCTACAGCGAATATCATTCTCAGTGGGGAAAAGCTGGAAGCCTTTCCCTTAAGATCAGGAACACGACAAGGATGCCCAATCTAGCCATTATTATTCAACATAGTACTAGGAGTCCTTGCAAATGCGATCACACAGCAAAAAGGGATAAAAGGTATCCAAATCGGCAAAGAAGAAGTTAAACTGTCTCTCTCCGCAGATGACATAATACTCTATATGGAAAACCCAAAAATTAACATAGTTAAAATGTCCACACTACCCAGAGCAAACTACACTTTCAATGCTATCCCAATCAAAATACCAATGACATTTTTCCAAAACTGGAACAAACAGCCCTTAAATTTGTGTGGAACCAGAAAAGGCCCTGAATCGCCAAGGAACTGTTGAAAAGGAAAAACAAAGCTGGGGGCATCACAATGCCGGATTTCGAGGTGTACTACAAAGCTGTGATCACAAAGACAGCATGGTACTGGCACAAAAACAGACACATAGACCAATGGAACAGAATAGAGAGCCCAGAAATGGACCCTCGGCTCTTTGGGCAACTAATATTTGATA
Source organism: Ursus maritimus (assembly GCF_017311325.1). Classification (NCBI taxonomy): domain Eukaryota; kingdom Metazoa; phylum Chordata; class Mammalia; order Carnivora; family Ursidae; genus Ursus; species Ursus maritimus. The sequence goes on from NW_024427107.1 coordinate 6,431,114, forward strand.
AAGCAGGAAAAAACATCCGGTGGGAAAAAGACAGTCTCTTCAATAAATGGTGCTGGGAAAATTGGACAGCTACATGCAAGAGAATGAAACTTGACCACTATCTCACACCATACACAAAAATAAACTCCAAATGGATGAAAGACCTCGATGTGAGACAGGAATCCATCAAAATCCTAGAGGAGAACATAGGCAGCAACCTCTACGACATCGGCCAAAGCAACCTTTTTCATGACACATCCCCAAAGGCAAGAGAAACAAAAGATAAAATGAATTTATGGGACTTCATCAAGATTAAAAGTTTCTGCACAGCCAAGGAAACAGTCAGAAAAACTAAGAGGCAGCCCACGGAATGGGAGAATATATTTGCAAATGACACTACAGATAAAAGACTGGTATCCAAGATCTACAAAGAACTTCTCAAACTCAATACACAAGAAACAAATAAACAAATCATAAAATGGGCAGAAGATATGAACAGACACTTTTCCAATGAGGACATACAAATGGCTAACAGACACATGAAAAAATGTTCAAAATCATTAGCCATCAGGGAAATTCAAATCAAAACCACACTGAGATACCACCTTACGCCAGTTAGAATGGCAAAAATTGACAAGGCAAGAAACAACAATTGTTGAAGAGGATGTGGAGAAAGGGGATCCCTCCTACATTTTTGGTGGGAACGCAAGTTGGTACAGCCACTGTGGAAAACAGTGTGGAGGTCCCTTAAAAAGTTAAAAATTGAGCTACCCTATGACCTAGCCATTGCACTACTGGGTATTTACCCCAAAGATACAGACATAGTGAAGAAAATTGCCATATGCACCTCAATGTTCATAGCAGCATAGTCCACAATAGCTAAATCTTGGTAGGAGCCGAGATGCTCTTCAACGATGACTGGATTAAGAAGATATGATCCATATATACAAAGGGATATTACTCAGCTATCAAAAAAACCGATTTCTCAACATTTGCTGCAACATGGAAAGCACTGGAGGAGATAATGCTAAGTGAAATAAGTCAAGCAGAGAAAGACAATTATCATATGGTTTCCCTCATCTATGGAACATAAGAACTAGGAAGATCGGTAGGAGAAGAAAGGGATAAAGAAAGGGGAGGTAATCAGAAGGGGGAATGAAGCATGAGAGACTATGGACTCTGAGAAACAAACTGAGGGCTTCAGAGGGGAGGTGGGTGGGGGAATGGGATAGGCTGGTGATGGGTAGTAAGGAGGGCACGTATTGCATGGTGCACTGGGTGTTATATGCAACTAATGAATCATCGAACTTTACATAAAAAACTAGGGATGTACTGTATGGTGACTAACATAATATAATAAAAAATATTATTATAAGGAAATAAAAAAGAAACAGTGGGGATGGAGAAAAGGTTTACTGAGGAAGGTGGCTGAGGAAGTGATTTTGTGAGTGATTTAATTGATTTTTTGCAGAGAAAGGAGGACATGAATCCTGTGATATTTCCAAACATGATAACTGAGTGAATGGCGATATATTTACAGAGAGTAAATGACATGACTCTGGAAGGGAATTTTACTTTGGCTTCATCGTGTGTGGGCATATTGGGTGGTGATGCCTAGTCCACAAGTAAATCTTCAGGTCTGGATTCCAAGAGCGAGGTCTAAACTGGAAGCAATAACACTGGTAGCCATCCACCTACAAGACGTAAGTTGATGGGAGTTGACTAGACTACCTGCAAGAGGTCGTAAAGTAAGGAAGAGAGAGCCCACAGCAGCTGGGAAATTGGGCAACTCCAGTTCTGCATGGGCGTTGGAGGAAGAGAACGCAAGGATTGAGGCTGAGGGAAATCAGAGGCAGCTGTGTAGTTTCATTGTATGAGTCTTGCCTTCCTAGGAGAATCTGAGTAGCTGGTAGAAATGAGATTTTAATCACTATATTCCTGGTGCCAAGTACAGAGGTTTGCACATAGTAGGTCCTCTAAAATATGTATTCATTTGTTCAACATAAAAAGTAGAAAAAACTAAAATATTGGAAGGTGTGTCAGGAGAGGTTTGGGAAGAATGGGACAGTCATGTGTGTCAGGCACTGCACACGATCAGGTAGGACGAGCCTGGGAAGAGGCCATTACCACTGACAGGTGTGGGACATGGTCACCACCAACCTTTTAATACAAAAACCATGCTTAACATGTTGGAGGTGGCAATGAAAAAGGTTCAGAAATGCAGATTGCTTTTGTTAACTATTATTTCAAGAAGTTTTGCTAAGGAGACAAATCAAATTTAAGAACCCATGCTTTTGGATGGAGGACCCTAAAGTATGGCTATTGACCACAGAATAGGAACCTGTACAGAAGGACCAAGTACAGAACAGAATGGGGAAATGTTTCATGTGACAGGCATGAAGGAGGCATAAGAAGGAGGGTTCCAAAGAGCAAGGTAAGCTGCTAGACTTAAAGGTAATGAGGTAATTCTTTGAGAGAACAACAGAGAAATGCATATGCCTGAAGGTCAAAAGAGCCAGAGGTAGGGAGCTCATGTCTGGTGATTTCTGGTTTTGCAAGAAAATAGGAAGTAACATTAAGTGAAGAAAGGGAACAGGGAGAATAAAATCAGAGACCAACATGGAACCAAAAATATTTATTTCACAACAGTATTTAGAACCCTGCCAAGATTTTTTAAAAAAATTCTGCATGTTTTGAGGGATTTGTTATAATCTTTTGAAACGGATTCAGATTTTCTTTAATGCTTTCAGCTATAGAATCACACTTACATAAATGTACCATATACATTCTTCACAAAGCCATATTTTTGGGCACTCAACATACAAACCTGCAAAAGGATCAAGCAAAGGATTTAGGAGGCATTATCTCATCCCGGAAATTCTTTATCACAGTTTTCCAAAAAACCTGTAAAATATGTCCAAGCAGAGATCAGTCTTCTTGTTCTTCTCTCTATTTGGCTTAAACTGTTTGCCTTCCATTGAGCTCTCATTGAGTAACCTCATTCAATACTATGACCCTGGACACATCTCTGCATCTTTCTTCACCTGTTTACTTCTGAGCCACCACCCTGAAGTAAGGGGCAGAGATGAAGGAAGAGCAGACTTCTCCCTCCCATCCCCTCTCTCAACATGCTGACACCTGTTGATTCATCAAAGCATGTATCAGGTGCGACCTGCCCAGTGATGCCTCCCCTGGGTACCCGTTCAGAAAGGACTAGACTTCCCTTTGCCTTGGGTGGTTTTAATATCTCCCTCTAACCCCAGATGGTAAGTTCTTTGAAATGTAGAACACATCTGATTCCATCTCTGAAACTCCAAGTGCCTAGTAAAGCACTGTGCATTCATTACATGCTCAACAAATACTGAAACAAATAAATGCACTGATTATCTTATAGCCTTGGCTTTTGATCTACTACTATAAACAATGCAGATAACAAATGAAAATATCAACCAATAAGATGAAAGCTAAACTACTCTGATCTCACATTTCTTTCTTCTGTATAAAGACTGCGCCCAAATCTTATCATTCCAACATGTCTGTGGGCATCACGTGCATAGTTGAGTCTCAGACCCACACATCTTTATCTGGTTTCTCAGTGTCCCCCAGGCCTTCACTGTACCCTGGGCCCACCAGCACCTGAATCTGGGGGTATACCAAATGGGACTTACTTCCCTCTTGTAGCTATTGCTTCTTTCTTAATTTCATCACTATGCCAGTGGTACCACCCATCCATTTCCTTGCTGTGATATATCAGGTCTGCTTCCAGTCTCTGGTCAGTGTTGGCAATGTTCTAATCATTACTAGGTGACCACAGAAGCACTTGAACTTTAAACAGAGAAGCAGAGGGAGAAAGGATGGAAAACAGATTGCATTAAATCATTTTGAAAGTGAAATACGGTGTCACATAGCAGAAAGAGTCCTAGGTAGACTGTTGGGTCAGCTCCACCCAAGTTAACTCTGTGACCACTATCAGCTGTTGGGGGTTGAATTATGTCTCCCAAAGAGATACGTTCAAGTCCTAATTCCGGTGCCCGTGAATTTGACATTATTTGGTTACAGGGTCTTTGCAAGTGTAATCAAGTTAAGATGAAGTCATCCCAGAGTAGGGTGGACCTTGATCCAATATGTCTGGTGTCTTTATAAGAAGATATTAACACACAGAGAAAACAGCCATGTGATGATAGAGGCAGAGAATGGAGGGGTACAGCTATAAGCCAAGGTATGTCAAGGATTGCCAGGAACAACTGGAAGCTAGGAAGAAAGGATGACCCTGCTTGACACCTTGATTTTACTTCTAGCCTCCAAGACTGTGAGAAAATTAATTTCTCTGGTCTGAAGTCACCCAGCTAGTGGTAGTTTGTTACAGCAGCCTGAGAAAACTAATATACCATCCTGTTAATCATAAAGCCTGGAATTTATAGAGTTGGCAGCCTGCATAGAGCCTCATTTGATCCTGTGGATAACTAGACAGGGTAGGTTTCATTATTCCAGTTCTAAAGAGGAGGATAATAGGAGTCATGAAGTTTAAAGCTCTCCTCCAGGATCACATGATTGGTAAGAGGAGCGGGTGCATAAGAACCCAGGTGTTCCAATTCCCAGACTGGACCATTCTGCCTCTGTGAAGCTCTCTGGGTCTATTTCCCCATATGAAGTGAGTTGGACTCAGTGAAGTTCTCAAACCCCACTTCAGAGTCAGAAATATTAGTGTGAAGCCCAACAGTCCATGTTTTGTAGAGCCCAATGAGAGACACAAATTATGTTTGAGTTTGAGAACCACCATGCTAGGGGAACGCAGAGCAACAAGCCTCACCTGTAGACCAGGGAAGGCTCCATGAAAGAACAAAACTCAGAAGAGATTCTTAAAACACAAGTAGAGGCTGAAAGTCAAAGAAATGGATGAAGGACATTTAAGTAGAGGAAATCTCATATGCAAATGTGCAGAAAGCATGGTGCATTCTGGGAATTACAATAGCTCAGTAGAACTGCAGAGCAAAAGCAGAGCATGAGCAAAACATGTGGGCAGGGTTAAGAAGTCCGTGGAGATCCCACCTTGTCTTGTGGCTCCATTTTGTTCATTACTTTTAAACGTGTCCTTCAAAATGTTCATAGGTACTCTATGATAAAGAGTTCATAAGAAACATATATGGGAAACTGTGTATTCTATAGCTCCCTGTACCTTAGGCCCACAGGGCACAATAACACTCAAAGACTGAGAGTTCCTATCATTAAAAAAAAAAAAAGGGTTCAATTTTGTTTAGACCAACATTTTTCAAACTGAGTTGCAAACAAAACACATTTTTCATGGAGAATCTGTTAACATCTTGATATATATTATCTATGTATATCAAAGATTGTGGAGAACTTTTAAAAGTTTTAATTAGAAACTAAGTTTTTATTTTTTATTATTTTTTATAATAATTTTTTATTATGTTATGTTAGTCACCATACAGTATATCCTTAGTTTTTGAGGGTTTTTTGCNNTTTTTTGTTTTTTGTTTTTGTTTTTGTTTTGTTTTGTTTTATAATAATATTTTTTATTATATTATGTTAGTCATCATACAGTACATCCCTGATCCTTAGTTTTTGATGTAGTGTTCCATGATTCATTATTTGAGTGTAACACCCAGTGTACCATGCAATACGTGCCCTCCTTAATGCCCATCACCAGCCTATCCCAATCCCCCACCCCCTCCCCTCTGAAGCCCTCAGTTTGTTTCCCAGAGTCCATAGTCTCTCATGATTCATTCCCCCTTCTGTTTACCCCCCCTTCATTCTTCCCTTCCTTCTCCTACCCATCTTAGTTTAGAAATATTCCTGTCATGAGGACATAGTGGGATGATGGATACGTGGAAAAAATTTGCTAGGAAAATAATTTGCCATGTTGGGAATTACAATGGATTAATTTACAACGTAATAGTTGTGCTATTCTCTACTCAGGCTATGAGATAATAGAAAATCTACATATTGGTCTCTGCCCCCAGTTCCTGTGTAACTTATGAAATTTACAAGTTCCATTAAACCCTTGTAATATCCTAAGTGATAAGAGCACTGGGAGCATCTTTTGTTCTAATATTTGATCTTTGACCTTGGTTCCTGACACAGAGTTCCTAAATCCCTTGGAATTTTCTGGGTAATAAGCGTGCTTTTTGTTCTAATGAGGTGATCTAGGTGGGCCCCTGACTGGGGGCTGGTCACCAGAAAGATCAAGTCATGATTAGATGTTTGGAACTTTCAGCCCAAGACCCCAATCTCCAGAGAAGGAAGAGAGGCTGGAAATGGAATTAATGATCTACCGGGTCTATGTCCATAAAAATAAAAAAAAAGTGAGGTTCAAGAGTCTCTGGGTTGGTGAACATGTGGGAGGGCTAAGAGAGTGGCACCCTGGAGGACATTGAAGCTCTGCATCCCTTCCTGCATACTTTGCCAACACAGCTCTTATAATCTGATGTTCATCTGTATCCTTTACCATATCCTTTAATAAATTGGTAAGCATAAGTACTTCCCTGGGTTTTGTGAGCTGTTCTAGAAAAAAATCGAATCCAAAGGGTAGGAGGTCATTGGAAGTCACCTCCAATTTATAGCCAAGTCAGACAGAAATTGTTGGTAACCTGGTGACCTTCTACTTGCAAATGGCATCTGAAGGGAGGATACTCTTGTGGGATGGAGCCCTCCACCTGTGGGATCTGCCACTATCTCCAGGCAGATAGTATCAGAATAGATTTAAATTATAGGACCCTCAGCTAGTGCTGCATGGAGCTGCTTGTTGTGGGGAAAGCCCCACACATCCAGTGTCAGAAGTGTGAGGATGGTAGTATGAGAGTAAAAGAGGCACACAGGGGGAGGACTGACATTATTCCTATACCAGATGCAATACAGTTACGTACTGAATACAAAGAACTACGAAAAACATAAATTAAGTATCCCACTAAAGGTTTGCTTTGAGATCAGGACTAATTTCTGCCTAATAAACTACTCCAAGGAGTAAACTGATACTAATTGCACAAGCTACAGTTTTTGAAAAGCATGGTTTTATTCACAGATAATCTGAAATCTTGAAAATAAACAATGATGCTATGAATTTTTTACTTCCTTTTTCCAGGATGTAAGAAAAGGCATATCTCTAAAAAAAAAAAAAAAAAAAAAAAAAACCAGCTTTTGACTCTGCTTTAGACTGAATGTTTGTGTTCCCTAAACTTCATATATTGAAGCCCTAATCCCCAGTGTGATGGTACTTGGTGTGGAGTATTTAGGAGGTAAGTAAGTGTAGACGAGGTTGTGAGAGTAGAATCCTAATGAGTGGAATTAGTGCCCTTGTAAGAGGAGAGATGAGAAAGATGATCTCTTTCTGCCATGAGGATAAAACCATCCTGCAAACCAGGAAGTAGGTCCTCACCAGGCACCAATTTGACTAGTACCTTAATCTTAGGCTTCCCAGCTCCAGACAGTGAGAAATATTTACTCTTGAAACCACCCAGTGTATGGTATTTTATTTAGCAGTTAAAGCTAGCTATCACAAACCTATTCTCTTTAAAAATTTATTGTATAAATTGGTTTACTACTTTGTAATAGTACTTGGATTTTTTTCTCAAGCTTGCTGACAATAAAGTATTGCATTTCCTAAAATTCTAAAATCGCACCAAACACTGTCACTATCTGCATGATCCTCAGATTAGAAAAAAGGGCATCACTATCACCTACTCCGCATTCTTTGGACCATGATGGATCTGCTGGAGAGAGAATTAGAAAGTGAGCAAGTTAATGGGATTTTAGAAATTCTGCTTGTTATCAAGAGACTTGAATGAAGAAATCCAGGAGTTATCAAAATAGAGCAAAAATAATTTTAAATGCAAGGAGTTTCGCATATGTATTGTTATATTATAGCACCTTTATTTTCTAAACTACAATTCATTAAAAGGACTAAATTTGGCCAGCACTTCAAATACTGGGATGTACCCATCTATGTCATTTTTTTCTTTCTTTCTCAAAAAATGATGTTTCAAGTCCTTGCCTATCTGAGTGTTGCTATTTCTTGAAGAGTAACTGATATCATCTCATTACTCATTGTCATTCTCAAGCAAAATGTTTCAAATGGATCAACAAGTGTAATCAATCTTCACATCTGTTCTTCAGCATTGGTGAGTGCCATACATGCTTCTCAAATATCACCTGTTACATATTTAATTAAAACTGTAAGCAACTTAGTGGAATTATTTTAATATTTTGTTTAGCTTAAAAGTCCTTTTGGACGTTGGATGTTGAAATGGTTTCTTAGGACTGCCGTAACAAAGAACCTCAAACAGGGTGGTTTAAAAAACCAGAAATTTATTTTCTCACAATTCTGAAAGCTAGAAGTCAGAGATCAAGATGTGGGCAGAGTTGGTTTCTTCTGAGGTCTCTCTCCCCGGCTTGAAGATGGCCGCTTTCTCCCTGTGCCTTTGCATGGTCTTCATCTATACGTGGCTGTGTTCTCATTTCACTTCTTATAAGGACACTGGTCATATTGGATTAGGGCCCATCCTAATGGCCTATTTTAACTTAATTCCTTCTTTAAAGACCCTATCTTCAAGTACAACCCCATTCTGAAGTACTGGGGCTTAGGACTTCAACATGAATTTGGAGGGGGGGGGGGATACAATTCAGCCATTGTAACACATGTGGTGTAGTGAATGAGCAAAGAAATTAAAACTCAAAAGCTGAGGGTTCTGATTTCAGTTCAGGCACTTACTAATGATAATAGCTTGGACGGGTCCCTCAGCCTCCCAGGGTTTGGGCTTCCTTGTATGCCTTACATTTATGCTCCAATGTGTAGAGGGAGGCATGCCCACCTAAGGTTACCTCTACTTGCTCCAGAGGAGCCACAAGGGAGCAAACCATTTTACAAGGCATGTTCTAGGGTTTCCCCCTAGCTTTCTGGCCTTGAGAATCTGGCTGGTTAGCACTGTCAGGAGCATCTGTGTTAGCTGGGTTCAAAGAAACTAGGATGCCCTGGGGCACTGGAGGTGCAGTCCTTGCTGGGCACATTCACCTTATGGTCAAGCTCCATTTGGAGTCAAAATGGCCATGAGCAGAACATTTGGTATGTTAAAGTCAGAACAAAGGAATATTTATGGAATCCTACTGGAATGTTCCTCAGCTCTGATTGTTTCATGCATTCTGATATACTACATGGATACTTCTGCTAAGAAAAAGAGATTAAGTCCTATAGCTGGAACAGCTCCAGGGAACACTGCCAGGACATGGTGGCCAAATTCTGTATTGGGCCCCCTTTAGTATTTTACAGGAAACTTAAGTTAATCAATGTTAAATAAAATGTAAAAGTCAGTTCTTCAGTCACACTAGCCACATTTCAAGTGCTGAATGACCACATATGGCTAGTGGCTACCATATTGGACAGTGCAGATATAAAACATTTCTATCATTGCAAAAGATTCTATTGGTTCTATATTATATTTCTTCAAGACACATATTTGTCACTCATGTATTAAATTATTGCATAGATAATATTAACATTAATAACAACAGTCTGCACTTCTGTAGCACTTGGAAGCATTTCATGTATGTAATTCATGTAATTATTACAACGATCCTGTGGCATTAGTGTTATTACTGCCCCCAGTTTTACAAATAAGTAATTTGATGCACAAAGAAGTTAAATCTCTCTCCACCTAAGATCACACAGCTACTAAGAAACAGAGTTTGTTCGGTTTGGATTACGTGTATGTACAAAATTTACTGCATGAACTTGGATTCATATCATAAAATATTAGAAAGTACAGTTGGTTCACATTATTTGTGGATTTCAGATTTACAAATTCACCTACTTGCTAATATTTCTACGTAAGTCCAAAATCAATACTCAGAGCTTTCATGGTATGTGCAGATGTGCCCAGACAGGTGAAAGCTATGAGTCACCCAAGCACACTTTCCTAGCAGCAGCTGGGCAAGGTAACACTACCTTCTTGTTTCAAGTCTCGTAATGTAAACAAATGCCCTTTCCAAATTCTATTTAGTGCCACATTTTTTACATTTTTGTGTTTCTCATTGGTGATTTCACTCTTTAAAATGGCCCCCAAGGGTATTGCTTGAGTGCTGTCTCGTGTTCCTAGGCACAAGAGAGCTGTGATACGCCTTAACAGTATATAGTAAGATGTCTTTTAAACTGTTGCCTATTAAGTGTGAGACATCCAGGTAGAAATGTCAATCTCTATCCAGAAGTGATTTCTTTCCCCCAGTAACATTTTACACACATACCCTTCCAGTAGTTACCAAAAATTTTCTTATGTATGTAATGTATATGTGTGTCTTATTTTTACTGCTAGATTGCAAACTTGATGACAGGAGGTATAGTGTGTAGTTTATTTTATAAGCCCCACAGTGCCTACCTAGCACAAAGCCTTGTGTGTGCTTGGTGTTTAAGTCATGTAATGTGTTAAAGGATGGATGGATGGATGGATGGATGGATGGATGGATGGATGGATGGATGGATTGACAAATGGCTTCAAGCAGTCTCAGAGATGAGGTAAAAGATAGAGATATGAAAAATGGGACCCAAATAATAAATTCCAACCTGATAAATTTCTACCAGGAAACATGAATTTGGTTTTGTTTTATGTTTGTTTAAAAGTATAAGATGAGTGTCTTTTAGAGAATTTACTTTATCAAAAAACATGGCAAAAAAAGTAGTCTTAAATCTTAGATTATGAAGTAACACAGATTTATGTAGCAGCAAGGAAACAGTTATGAAACACATTAAGGGTGATGCAACATAATTAGCAGTGTTAATAGCACTGAAGGTGATTTCTATGGTAACTCAGTACATCAATTCTGTGCACATTATTAATTCAAGAGATCATTTTTCAAGCTACAAACTCATAGCTTGTAAAAATTAAAATATCCATTAAATAACGCAATTACCTCTGCTCTTTAATTGGTGGCTAGGTTTCCATGAAGGACTGATGTTCATTTTATTCTTATTGATGACTTCTCTGTTGACCCTCCCAGCACCCTCAGATTACACTCATGACAAGCCCCTTTTCCAGTATGAATATACATTTCATAATAATAATTATTACAGTTATTATGTTTTGTCTGACCAGTCTGCAGGCAATGAACTGCTCACCTTTTGTAATCAATAGCCATTTAATACATCAGAAAAGCAATTAGCTAATATCCTATGACCTACTCATCCACCTCTTAAAGGTAAATAGTTTATTCCCTATTGACTATGAAATGAGCCCTAAGGTTATTATTAAGTATTATTTACAGGGAGAAATTCTCAAATTTCCCAGTAATTAAATACAACTCTTGCCCTGTAGTATCAAAGGTGGTATTTCAAATAAAAGTATGTCCCACCCACCCCCAAAACTGCCTCACTTTCTTCCCAAAACAACCACTTTTAGAACAACTTGGGCTTGAATTTTTCACACTTTTTGACCTTGAACAAGTTATCTAACTTCTCTGAGCCTCTATTCATATCAATAAAACTATCTTAAAAGGTTACTGTGTTAATAAAATAATATGAGCCAAGGCCAACATATAGAGGTTCCTAATAAATATTACCTTGACTAACAAATTCTGCCATTAAATGTGAGATTATAGACAGATGTTCCTTCATAGAAGCTATTGTCATTCTACTGTCGAATTTAGTTCATGTGGCTTCCTAGGTTCTAATTGCTACACAAAGCACAAAAATGAAGTCTTCTAGCATCATTTGGTTCTGAAAAGATCAATTAAAACTCCTCATTTGGTATGGAGTCTACTTCCATCCACACAGTTCCCCTCCAGGTGCACATAAATACTAAGTCAGCTGAGGAAAGTAGACATGAAACAGGTCAGGAAAGGACAGAATGTACTCTTCTCTGGTCAACCTCCTTGCAGATTTTAACATTTGAATCACTCTCCTAAGTGTGCACTTCTCCCTTTGCCTGACACAGTGTTATTTTCCTCTCCCTATCTCTCTGCCTGAAGCTACTCTATTTAAGTATTCTTTAATATCCAGTCCCAGTATTCTGATCTTATCACATTTGATAATAAACAATATTGTATGTATCTTTATCCATTCTGAAAATATGTATTGAACAGCTACTTTGAACCAGGCTATGAGTAGATATGGCTTTTGCCCTCCAGAAGCTACCAATCAGAGGGAAGACTTTATGGGGAAACAGATAAACAATGCAATACAGAGGGTGCCAGTACTACCTCTAGCCAAGGGCCTACTCAATCCACAAATGGAATTAAGCTCAATAAAGCTGATCACTAACAACCTTCTATAATTAATCCTGCCTGCTCTCAGCCAGTTCTGGTACTCAGTTCTGCACTCTTCAACACTCTCCCCTTTTTACCCAGGGCCTGTTGCACGAGGCTTCTCAGAGGCCCCTCTCAAGCTTTAATCACCAGCTTGGGACCACACCTGCTTGTGCATTTGGAGCTTGTACTTAGGTCCATAGGAGTTCAGAGCCCTTCTCTTGACCTTTTTCACAGTCCCTCACCCCATCCACGTTCCTCTAGGATAGAGGTTCTCAAAGGGTGGTCCACACATGCTCAGTGGTCCTGGTGACCCTCCGAGGAGTATGCAAGATCAAAACCGTTTTCATAATAATACTTAGGCATTTTGCATTGCATGGATGTTTGTACTGATGGTGCAAAAACACCAGTGGGTAAAACTGCTGGTGCTTATCATGACTCAAGGCAGTGACACCAAACTGCCAGTACTTATTGAATTGATCACCACAGTTGTTCTCTAAAAAAGCCAGATTCACGTAAGCCCTTCACTTCATTGTTGAAGTAATAACAATTACTAACCTTATTAAATATCAACCCTTGAGTGTACAACTTTTTAATATTCTGTGTGATAAAAATAGTTTTTTTAAAACACTGCTGCTGCATACCAAAGTGTGATGATTGTCTCAAAGAAAAATACTTACGTAATCATTTGAGTTGTAAACTGAACTAATCAGTTTTTTCATGGAGCATCATTTTTACTAACAGAAAGATTGCAGATCAACTATGGTTATTCAGAGTTGGGTTTAAGAGCCTTTTTTTCTCTTCCCAAACTAAACCAATCGAATCTGTCACCTCAAGGAAAACAACTGACAGTATTTATTGCCAATGTAAAATCGAGCTTTCAAGTAAGAATTAAAATTTTGGAACCTCCCAATACTTAAATATTTTTATGATGAGGTCAGTCGTAATATTAACAAACATAATTTTTGATATTGTGTATGAAATGGAAGATCTGCAGAACAAAAAGAACCAATATTATCCAAATTACCAATGTGTGACGGTACAAGAGCATGCATGGGTTAAAGCTCCATCCAAAGTGAGAGCTGGCTCAGTGGATTTGAATGCTGCAGAGTATCCAAAGTTTGGGGTTTTAGCCTTCCTTCTGTAACTAACCTTTAAGAAATGGTGCTAATTAGCTTGATTGTGGTAATCATTTTACAATATATACATACACCAAATCATCATGTCCTAATTTTAAATATATACAATTTTAATGTGTCAACTATACCTTAATAAAACTGGGGATATCAGGACTGTCACTTGCTGAATTTGGCATGGCATCAAAGGAGAATATCCACATTTATCTGAAAAGGCTACTAATCTGTTCTTCCCTTGTCCAACTACCTGCATGTGTGAGATTGGTTTTTCTTTATATACTTCAACTAAAAGAGCATATTATAGCAGATTAAATGCAGAAGCAGATATGAGAATTCAACTGCCTTTCTATTAAGCCCGACATTAAAGAAATTAGCAAAAGAGTAACACAATGCCATCCTTCTCACTGAATTCTCTTCATTTGGGAAATTATAGTTATTTGTTTCATATAATTATTATTGTCATTTGTAAGTGGATTTAATAAGTATGTATTTTAAACTTTCTCAGGTTTAATTTTTGATATGGAAATTACAAGTTGATATAACTTGCATAAACAAAAGCTCTTTGGGCCTCAACAATTTTTAAGAGTTATGAATGGGCTCAGGGGGTCAAGGTGGCTCAGTCAGTTGGGAGTCCAACTCTCTATCTCAGCTCAGGTCTTGATCTTAGGGTTGTGAGTTCAAGCCCTGCATGAGCTCCACACTGGTCATGCAGCCTACTTATAAGAAAGAAAAGAATGAAGCATGAGACACTATGGACTCTGAGAAACAAACTGAGGGCTTCAGAGGGGAGGGGGGTGGAGGAATGGGATAGGCTGGTGATGGGTAGTAAGGAGGGCACGTATTGCATGGTGCACTGGGTGTTATACGCAATTAATGAATCCTCGAACTTTACATCAAAAAACAGGGATGTACTGTATGGTGACTAACATAATATAATAAAAAAAACATTAAAAAAAAAGAAAGAAAAGAGTATGAATGGGCTCTGAGACCAGAAAGTTTGAGGACCATCGTGCTATATGTTGTAAGCTTACCGCACCCATGAGAAGTGGACTCAAGCTTCTGGAGGACCCAAAGACACTGAAGTTTCACAAGGAACTTGAGCTGTTGATTTATTATTTATGGGCCTCAGCATCTTGACTTATAAAATGCAGGTATTATATTAGGACCACCTCTAATGTCTCTTTACATACAAGTTATACTAGTCTACATCTAAAGATGAAGCATTGTTTTCAATTTACAAAAACTTACAAAGAAGTCCCAAAAATATTTGAAAAAAAAAATATTATAACCCCTTATATTGAGAGTCACCAAAAATCTATTTTCAGAGATTTTTTTAGTGAAATGAACAATGTTTACAATATAATGTTAATGGAAAATAATATACAGAGTTGTATACATACTATGATCCTAAATTTACTATAAGAAACATGTATATACATATTTTTACAAATAGCTGTCTCTGGGTGATAGGATTACTGAATATCGATATTTTCTTCTTTATAGTTTTTTATTTTCCCAGCATAATCAGAAAGCTTTTTTTGTTATATGCAAATAATGAATCATGGAACACTACATCAAAAACTAAGGATATGCTGTACAGTGACTAACATAAAATAATAAAAAATTATTTAAATATATATATATATATATCTTAGAATTGCAATTGCTTATTTCTTATAATAGCCCTGTAAAAAAGCTATCATTCGCAATCTACAAGTAAGCATGTACGAAGCAGACCAAAAAAATTGCCCAGGGGTGCCTGGGAGCTCAGCAGGTTAAGCTTCTGATTTTTGATCTCAGCTCAGGTCTTGATATCAGGGTAGTGAGCTCAAGCCCCACACTGGGCTCCACCCTGGGCACGGAGCCTACTTTAAAAAAAAATTGCCTGTTTTTCTGGAAATTAGAAATAGAAGCTCCAGCTTTCTTACCATTAAAACCACTAAGGTATATCACCTTTTCTGATTGTTTTATTCTCTGAACCCTAGCTATCAAGATTCATACATCTTCACTTGATCAAGATATGAAAACATGGCTCAGCTTGCAGCAAAGTTTGGTAATGGTCCTTCAGTATCCATTCTCCCTTTCTGGGGAGATGAAGATGTCAAAACAGAGACTACATTTCCCATACTTACTTGCAGGTGGGTGTGGCCATGTGACTCATGCTTAGCAAATGGAAGCCATGTGCTACTCCTGTCTCGTATCAGGAAGCTGCTTATGTCCCCTTCCTCTTTGCCACTTTTCACTAGCTGGAAATTGGCAACCAACTACAGAAGCCTGCTTGGACCCTGAGATGATATCTACACATTGAGAATGGAGAGCCACCTGAGGAGCCTGGATACCAAGATAACCTCATGGAGCAATGCCCTTTAATTTGCCCGGGGCTGTCTGGCTAGGTCTAGACTGTTATGTGAGAGAGAAATAAAGTTCTAGATTATCAAAGCAACTCCCTTAAATTTCTTTTTGTGCCAAAACTAATGTATAGTTGAAGATTATTTCTTGATAGCTACATATTGCTTCTGCTGTATTCACAAGTTTGACACAGAATTTCATGGGCTAATTCATCATTAAGAAGTAAAATCAATGGCCATTATAGCTCTATCTCAAAGCACTGAGGAGCTGTCATTCACAGTTCCTTTCCAAATTGGGAGTGTCATCCAGGAACTAAGCCCATTAACTCCACCATAAATACACATTTTTCCAATAGATACTTCACTTCTCCATGGCATTTTTGGCCAGATAGTTTTCCAAATGCTTCAGGGAATGTGAAATGTGACTAAGAAATTATTAGTAAATCCTTAGAGTATATTATGATGAAGACACTCACACGTTTTTTTATCCATTTCTAAAACTCCAAATCTGGGGGTTTAACTTAAAGAAATACTTAGTTTTCAAAATATAAACAGTGTCATACAGAAACTAGACATTATATTAATATTTTTTGTGAAGAAAAGTACAAACATTTAAATGTCTGTCAATCGAACAATGGTTAAATGAATTATGGTGCAGCCTCTCTATGGTATTTTACAGATATGTCAGGAATTAAATCACTAAGAATGTAGACACATAAAATTACATATTTAATACAAAGATAAGTCAGGAAAACAGAATAAAAATTTTATTTTTACTATGATTTTTCTATGAAAAATAACACATACCTGTTAGGACAAGAAGTAGTAAAGAAACTGAAAACTGGAAGATAATGGATTATAGGGTTGATACTCTGGGTGATACTGCTTTTTCTTTTAAATTGTCTGTTAGTGTTGCTTTGGTACTATTTAAGCAATAAATAATTTTCCTTTTTTATTAATTTTTTTTACATTTCTCTTCAAAATTTTTGAGAACATATGCTTACTGAAGAATACAACATCTTTCAGTGGCCCACCACCACCCTTCCCAATCCCACCTGCTGGGGAAGCCAGTATATAGGCAGATAAGAACCCTTCCATGGTTTTCCCCATGTTCAAACAATGCATACCTAGAGTTACATTTTAGGGAAGCTATGTTGTTGAAAGTTATTTTTACAAAAAAAAGGAAAGGGGATGATATGAAATGGATTACGTGCTATGTGTTTGTCCTATTTAATGACACATCCTTGAAATGTCTTTAAATCAGTCTTTTCTTTTAATAGCTGTACAGTAACATATTCAGTATTTTAAACCAAAAATTTAAAAAAAGGCATTGCCCTCCAATTACTCTTTGTGCCCCCTCATCCCACCACCAGCATTTTTGGTGAAGTACCACAAAGTGGGGGCGCCTGGGTGGCTCAGTCCTTAAGCATCTGCCTTCGGCTCAGGGCGTGATCCCGGGATTCCGGGATGGAGCCACGCATCAGGCTCTTCTGCTGGGAGCCTGCTTCTTCCTCTCCCACTCCCCCTGCTTGTGTTCCCTCCCTCGCTGTCTCCCTCTCTCTCTCTGTCAAATAAATAAATAAAATTTTCAAAAAAAAAAAAAGTATCACAAAGTGTACACAGCTCTCTTGACCTGCTTGTGAACTTTGCAGAAATCACATCAATGACTACAATGCAGTTTGAGGATCTGTGTAACCAAGGACAAATATTTAGCCCAGATATTGGAGGACCAAGGTCAGCTTTTTCCTCCGCAGACCCAGGAGAGGCATCAACAAGAAAGTCCTCCCGTACTAACAGTCTGTTCTGTGCTGTGACAACTCTGCAAAGATGCAGGATCTTTGCTATTGTTTCCATATCTAGATATCTACAGCACTTGGCAGAGTTGGGGAGAACTTTCAGGGCATCAGTAATTTATATTTCTTTTCTTCTTCTGGTTTAAAATAGAGGTCTTTGATGACTCTTAGGTGATAGTCTTTCAATCAAAATCAAAGAATTCAGAAATTCAATGTTATAAGCAGATGATAGGAGGTAATTTAAGAAAAATTGCAAGATTCAATTTATGTTTTTAACAACTGAACTAAACTTGGCCATCTAAATTTTTGAATTTGCTTTATGAAATGATTCAGAAGATCTCTCAGATATTTCATTTACTGAGGAGTTTTGTCTTTGGGCATCACCTCGTCCAATGGAATTTATCAAGTCTTCAAATACACCTTGTGTGTACGTACAAATACCCTCTTTAGGACTATTTCCTTTGTCAGTAAAATATCTCATTTGATTATAAACCACTTCTTTTTTTCTCAACATCATTTATTATTTGGAATTAATAGAATCTGAGTTAATTGAATGGACAGATGTGACGATGAAAGCCCTGAAAATTGGAAAGTAGAATAACCATTTTCTTACGGTCACATAGTTCATGAACTCAAAGGCTTTGGGTAATGTATCATATGAAGTCACTTTCCCAAAACCAATATCAATAGAGAAAAGGCAAGAGAAATAAGACAGAGGTATCATACACCGTGCATTTCTACAGCTCAAAGGAGCAGAAAAGTTTTTGACTAAAGGCTTTAAACTCTCTGGGCATGAAAGACAATACTTTGTAGTGTCATTGATCCAGAAGAAAATTGGCAGAGACCACAAAAGATTACAGCATGTCCACACAGTACAAAATCATATGGAGAACTCCCTGATTTCATTTGTTTGATGGAGAAATCCACAAGAGAAAAATCTAAGGTCTTCTTTAAACCACTTGGAGACTTACTCATCAATTGTTTTGATATTAGAGGCACCCAAAATATCTTGTTTCCAAATCTCACATCTAATTAATGACCTCTTTATCCATGAAGATCAACTAATGTGTTTCACTCAAGTAGGTGATGAAGTAGAGAATTGACTGAGCAGCACTGCAAGACTGTGTTAGAGCTCATTCAGTTTTGCAATGTTGCATTGGTGTTGGATGCGATGGTAGACAAGGCTGGTCCCCACTCTGTCACCAGTCATGTCCTAAACTGCTCTTGCAAGGCCTTGCTTTCCAGCTAGGGACGTGTTTCTCCACTCACGTCATGCTGCCCAGTGACTTCCCTCACAGCAGCAGTCCCTACCTTCTTGAGAATTTGGAGAACATTTGAAGACCTGTGGAAATATTCTCATGAACCCCAAGTACTCACGTATATTTTTCAGACAATTTCAGGGGCTTAGCAGACCCCCAGAAACCCATTCCTAAGTCTTTTGTAAGAATCACTGCCAACCTCCAGGGTCATTGGGTGGAATGCAAACCTAAACCTTTGACCTTCATATATAAAATTATCCTGCTCAGGAAACTCCCATGTAACACAATGTTCAGATAAAGTAAGTACACAAGGAAGGACCTGGATAAGAAGCAAAGGTGGAAATCAAACGTCAGAGATCATTTTAGACAAACTCATCCACTCAACAGATGGGGAAACTGAGAGCTGGGAAGTCCAGTAAACTGCCTGAGGTCACAAGTGAGGAGGAATGGGTAAATAAAGATGGAGATCCAGGCCTCTGAACCTCCCTCTAGAGACTTTGCATCCTGCCACATTCACAGGAAAAGGCATGGGATGATACTGGCATGTAGGAAACCAATAAAGAACACTTATTTTTTCCTCCACTGCTGGTCGTAATCAACTGAGAAATGAGGAAATGAGGCAACCACTAGATTATAATGTTATTTTTATTTTTGATAAGTCATTTTCAACATATGGTTCTACATGTGTGTCAAAGGGACCTGGTCACACTCCGCCCCACTGGAGAGGCTAAAAAGCATGCATGCTCAGCCAGGATTGCAGGAAGAGAGAAGAAAATGAATCCCTGGTGCTTTCCTGTTTTTAATGGATTAGCTCCACCCAGTTGAGGTGGATGGGTAGCTGCCAAGCAGAAGACTCACTGATTCACTGAGGAAGAGGAGAAAAGGAATGGGGCAGCAGACCAAGAGTGTTCCTCAAGTAAAAGCCCCTTCACCTGGAAACACACAGCTGGGCATAGAGTGCATGTGTCTTAGTTACATCTCTAACTCATGGGGCTGGCACACACTGCCAATACACAACTGCCACATCCCAATGAAAGCTACCTCATCCCACCTGGATCCAAATGCTGGACTGCCTAACTTACGTATATGTGAAACCTGCCATCACCTAGATGTCAGCAGGGACAGCATGTGCACGGACCATACCTGGGATTAACAGATAGGGTTCACTCCATATAGAAACCCTGAGCTTCCCCACCTCAGCAATACTGCTCCCTTGCAGGTCCTAGGGCTCTCCTCATACCAGAGGTCCATTCTTTGCTAGAGGCCCATCCCTCACTCAGGCAAGTACTCCTTCCTGGACCCACTGTGCAGTGGTAGTATCTGCTGCAACAAGGACAGAGTGTCCACCCCCAGGACTGTTCATGGTCCATCAGCAGATAGACGCTCACCTCCAGTTAAGGTCTTAGTTACTATGTTTCTGCCATAAAAGTGTGTGTGTGTGTGTGTGTGTGTGTGCGTGCATGTGTGACGGATAGGAGAGATGGTATCAGTAAGGAGGTCTAGTTGAGATAAATTAGACAGTTTCATGTTAGGTAATCTTTTGCTTTCAAGTAATTGCATTGTAAATATAAATAATTTGAAAAGGCTACCTCTGGTTTGTTTCTACATTGTTACATCTAAGCCAGTGTATTAAATACACAAAGGATTAGCAATGAGTTTTATATTAACTACATTTTCTTACTTTCATGATGCTCTAACATCTGGGGCCTTGCTGACCCTAGAGGAACTGCCCTTCACAGGGTTAGCCAGTTTCTAGAGACAGTAAGTACTTTCCTGGGACAGCACATAGGATACACAAATGAATCAACCCACAGCCCACACTCCCAACCACCTCCTTGATCTCACTCTGGGCCACTCTCCCTCTGCCCTAATCACCCCAAAAGCTAGGTACTAGACACCTAGGGACGTCCTTATGCCCATAGCCCACTGAAATCATTCAAACTGGACTGCCCTAAACCCACTTAGCTTCCTTAGCTTGCTTCCTTCCCACAAAAACCACAATAAAGACTCCTGCTCACTCGTAGTCCTCTCTGTGTCTGCTTCTCCCGTGTTCATGCTTTCCCACAAGGCCCTGTGTGGGGCACCGTGCCTCCCCGTGTCTAGGGGACTGTGAGTAAAATAAAAACATCTTCCTTCTGGGAATCATTTCCATGTCTGCATGTCTTACCATACCTGATTTTTAAAAATCCCAGCTACCATAAACCAGGTTATGGCCCCCTTGCACTTCCATCCCTGCTGTAGCTTTAACACAAGTGAAAGGATCCTCCCCCCGCAAACAAGCCCAGCTGAGGAAACGAGAGGGAAACAGTTAATGAAGAGAAAAGAAACAGCATCAGGCATCACAAGACCTCTGCAAAGCTGGGTGGACTCCAGATGACAGAGCACCACTGCAAGAATTAGAAGAGGCGTGGTATTTATAAGGAACTGAGTTGTTTGGTCATTTTGTTCTTTTAAAGTATAAGATAGAACATCAAGACAATGCATTTCAAAGATACCTTTCAAAAGCAAAGCCCGTCATTAGAAAGTCCTGTCAACAGAGAAAATTGAGAGATGGCCGGGGAGAGAGAACAGCATGGGGGAATAATGCTTTACCCATATCTCCATTATTTGGTTACGACCAACTTTAAAATTTAGATAAAATTTTAAAGTTTCATGGGTAAATTTTTACAATGTCTCCAACTTACCTATATACCTGATTTGCTTTTCTCATATAGCCTGGTGGCAGAGATGGCAAGCTGTCCACCTTCTATAGGGTAGAGATGTTTCTGCAATGTTCGTGTTTCCATGAATCCCGGCATCCAGGTGCCAAGGGGCTGAGTTCAGGCCTATGGAATATGGTGGAAGCCAAGTGTGCTCCAAATAAGCCTCTCACACAGTCCTCTTAGGCTCTTTCTCTCTTCCCTCCTTGCCCAGTTGGATATCAACACTAGGCTAGCCACAGGCACCACGCATACAAGATGTCAAGCCCTCCATCAGCCTGAACACCAGGACCATGGCTGCATGGAACATCCTTCCTTGTCCTCATCAGGCTCCACGTGAAAAAGGTATGAAGGGCTGAGACTGGGGTAGCAATATTGTGGTGGCTAGTGCTCTCTTAATTCATTAAAAAGCACATCAAAGGACATTTTGAAGGTTAATAAATATTTGAGAGCACCATTCAAGTTACTTTTTGGATAGGCAGCTTCATTTGTGTGAGGATAAAATAAAGGACAAAGGCTTCATTTCAGAAATTGACTCATTCATATGTAAGGATGAAATAATCACAGTGATTACTTTGCTCTCAACTTGACCTGTAACTTCAGGGGTCACAGATATATAAAAGGAAAAGGATGACAGGACCAGTTCTGTCATGTTTGCATTGCTAGAGTAACCTTGGAGAATCAATAAAAAGAGCATGTATTACCAGACATCTTTGTGCAAGCAAAACTGGAATTTGGGAGAAAAACCTATTTAAATCTAACA
Organism: Ursus maritimus; assembly: GCF_017311325.1. Taxonomy (NCBI): domain Eukaryota; kingdom Metazoa; phylum Chordata; class Mammalia; order Carnivora; family Ursidae; genus Ursus; species Ursus maritimus. The sequence continues at coordinate 6,453,334 of NW_024427107.1, forward strand.
GACCCTTTTCAGATAACAATCATTTACCAATCCTAAACTAATGTATCATTGCCTTACTTCACTCCTCTCTTAAATGGAGCTGTCCTCTGAATCATTCATCACCAGCAATTTGCAGGAGACATACAGAGTCCCAGCCTGATGTAGTCCCAGCCAGAATGCAGTAACCCTGCATCCTTAGTTCATGTAGAGCAACAATGACGTTTGTAGCATTCCTAAAAATAGACTGAATCAGGGGCACCTGAGTGGCTCAGTCAGTTAAGCCCTCTATCTCTTGGTTTGGCTCATGTCATGATCTCATGAGTCATGACCTCATGGGTTGTGAGATTGAGCCCCACAATGATCTCCATGTCCAGTTCCATACTCAGGGCAGAGTCTGCTTGAAGATTCTCTCCCTCTACCCCTCTACCCCTCTACCCCTCTTTCTCTCTCTCTAAAATGAATAAATAAATCTATTTTTAAAAATAGTCTGAATCAAAACACTTTGCAGCCTATTATTCGTTATTACACTACCCGTTACCGTCACCATTTGTATTTCCGGAGCCAGATGTTCCTACAGCCCAAAGGACCCACATCATATTTGTGAGGGCAATCTCATGATCTACCTTAAACTTCTTCTCAAAAATCTAGAAAACACACTTTCATAGAACAACTTGTTTACAAAGGCAATTTAATGATTTTTTAGTTTCATGATTTTTTTTTACTGAAGAAAATATGCTTTTTTTTATTTTATTACGTTATGTTAGTCACCATACAGTACATCAGTAGCTTTTGATGTAGTGTTCCATGATTCATTGTTTGTTCATAACACCCAGTGCTCCATGCAATACATGCCCTTCTTAATACCCTTCACCCTGTTACCCGATTCCCCCACCCCTCTCCCTTCTGTAACCCTCAGTTTGTTTCCCAGAGTCCATAGTCTCTCGTGGTTCGTCTCCCCCTTTGTTTCCTCCCACCTTCATTTTTCCCTTCCTTCTCCTAATGTCCTCTGTGCTATTCCTTATGTTCCACATATAAGTGAAACCATATGATAGTTGTCTTTCTCTGCTGGACTTATTTCACTTTATGATTTTTTAAAATTTAATAACCACATTTCCTATCAACTGTGGTATGGAGTCTCATGGACATCATGACCTGCCTCCTCATTCTCTCCAATCCTAAAGACCACTTGGGGGTGGACGCTGGTCTCTATTCTATAGACAATCAGATGAGACCTGCCTCAGAGTGCCTGTCCTGCCTTGGATTTTAATATAACCAGTAGAATCATTTATCTGAAATGTCCAATTCCTGACCCAAGATTTCTGGAACTGAGTCCTCTTAACTTCAAAAGAGAACAATGATTTTTTTAAGTAAAAGTGAAAATTTTAAATTTTAAAAGTTTTTTTCTGAAAAAATGCATATAAACCTGTGGGATGTCTATGATATCATTGTTTTTTAAGTTTCTCCAAAAAAATACATTGTTAGGAAACAATCTTCTACTATAATTCACTAAATTTCTCTTTCAATCAGGTGCCATCACAGAGTTGCAGTTTTGCAAGATGAAAAGAATTCTGGAAATGCATGCTGGTGATGGTTGCACAACAATATGAAAGTACCTAACACCACTGAACTGCATACTTTAGACAGTAAGTTTTATATATATGTATTTTATCGCAATAAAAAAAGCACAAAATCAGGTATCATCAGATTTCCCTAATGTGGGTCCAAATTAGAGCACTATAAAGGCTCAATTTAAAAAATATACATTGTCAAAACTTTGGCTACATCAGCACTTAATGTACTATTGCCACTTTCAACTTGTAAGTTCTAATTGAGTGTTTTACCTTTACCCCAAAACCTTTAGTTTTCCCTCTCTGTGGGTGAATGGGGGGTGATCCACCAGTCACTCAAACCAGAGACCTAGAAGTCAGACTCACTTCTCTCTCTTTTATATACTTTTCAATTAAAAGACTAAACATTTTTTGTTTATTCTCTCTCCTTAGGATCTCACTCAATATCTTTATCTCCATTTGCACTATAAGTCATCGGTAAATACCAAATATTTATTGAGCACATAGTAATGTAGTGGGTAGGTCTACTATCCAAAAATAAAGTAGATGTAATGCCTAACTTTACAATCTACTAAAGGAGAAACACACACATACACACACACAAAGCTCAAACGTTATCATCACCATCATCATCATCTTAACATTTATTATTTATAATATATCAGACTCCCTTACATTAAATCCTCCAAATGACCCTAACAGGTAGGGACGATCTTTGCCATTTATATATATAATCACTGGGACTTAGAGAAGAAAGTTTAGTGAGATTACAGAATACAAGAGCAATATTCAAAAATAAATTGTATATCAGACTATTTCCAGACAACTGGAAATTAATTTTTTAACTTTCTTTTTTAAAGTAGGCCCTACACCGAGCATGGAGCCCAATGTGGGGCTTGAACTCACGACCTTCAGATGAAGACCTGAGCTGACACCAAGAATCAAATGCTTAATGGACTGAGCCACCAAGGCACCCCAGGCCATTAATTTTTTTAAGCGTTTATTTATTTATTTGACAGAAAGAGAGTGTGAAAGCAAGCAAAAGCAAGGGGGAAAGGCAGAGGGAGAGGGAGAAGTAGACTCCCCACCAAGCAGGCAGCCGGGCGTTGGGCTCCATTGCAGGACCCTGGGATCATGACCTGAGCTGAAGGCAGATGCAATCAACTGAGCCACCCAGGCGCCCCTTGGAAATTCATTTTTTAATGCCATTTACAATAGCATCTTCAGGATAAATATAAGAAAAACCTGTTATGGTAGGTGAAATTCTAAAATGACCCCCAATGACCCAGGTCCTTATATTATTCCTTCCCCTTGAGTATGGGTAGGACCTTTAATTTACTTCCAACAAATAAGTATGGCAAAGGTGAAGGGACTTCACAGATATATTTATAATCATTAGTCAGTTGACTAAGTTAACCAAAAAGGAAATTATTCCAGATGGGCCTGAGCTAATCAGGTGAAGAAGAGATGACAGAGTGGGTGATAAATATGTTCACTATCTTGATTGTGGATCACGGTGATGGCGTAATAGGTGTATACATCTGTTAAGGTATATCAACTGTGAGCTTTCATATGTGCAGCTTATTGCATGACAATTACACCTCAATAAAGCTGCTTTTAAAAAAACTCTACAATGATACCCCATCACACTCGGAATAAAATTCAGTCTCTTTTACTTGGCCCATAAAGACTAGACCAATAAAGTCTGATCCTCAAAGTTCATCTCCCACCATTCTCCCCTTTGCTTGCTCTTTTGCAGCCACATTGTCCTTCTCCTGATTCTTCAACAGATCAAATTTATTCTCACTTGAGGGCTTTCCTGTTTGTTTGGGTTTTGGGTTTTTTTTTTTTTTTTTGGTTTTTTATCTTTTTTTGCATTTGATTTTCTTCTGCTTGGAATACTACTCCCCTGATTTCTCTCCTTCATTGTCCAAATCTCAGCTCTAACATTCACTTCTCAAAAAATCCTTCTCTTTCTCCATCTAAAGTAGCTTCCTAGACCACCCACCACTGTTTGTTTCCTTTGTGACACATGGCCCTGCCTGTCCCAGTGTCTATAACACTGCCTATGAGAGTTCTAGGAAAGGTCTACAACTCAGCTCAGTCTCGAGAGATTATTAGGTTAAGAGTTGGCAGTGAAGTGATAAAAGAACATAAGCAGAGAGAGGGAGATGAAAACCAGCATGGCAGCTTCCTGGGACTAAAAGCATTATCTGTATTTGTAAAGTAATAAATGTCCAACACAGGACGACAGACATGAAGAAATCACTAGATCATGCAGAGCCTTGTGGACAGTGCTTGAGAGACAAGATATCACCCTGAAGAGTTTTAAGTAGGATGTTTTAAGTAGGAAAAGCAAACTTTTATTTTTGGTTATACACTCTGATGACAGACGAATAAGAAACCCTGACAATCAGGTTAGAGAAAAAGGAACTATTTTAAGATATACTTAAGAGTTGAAGTAGACAGCACTCAGTGATTAATGTTAAGCTTTGAGAAAACATCACCTCTATTCCCCATGCTGTTAGTTGGTTATGTTACCCTAATATTGGGTATCTGGAATAGGAAGTATTCTATTTTTATCCCATTTATGTATATACGCATTCATTTTTAGAGCGTATTGTTTGACATTAAATGCAGTGTTGTTAGTTATATGGGTAAGGATTGTGCTTTTCCTCTCAAATATATCGCTTAATGAACTTAATTAAGAATGTTATGGAGGTCTGCTTCTTAGGAGGACATGTACAAATTACCCTGAGCTTTACAAATTAAGAATTTGTTCCATGAAGTCAGATTATTACAGAAACATCAAATTAAATTTTGGATGGGTTTGTAGCTTAATCATTCAGGGTGAGTTTCATGATGCTTAATTTCTCTTGGGTCTGTTTAATTATGAACTTCTAATGCATTTATAATTACCATGAATCTCAACTTGGCAATTGTACATATACTGATTTCTTAAAACATATCACCATAAGACCGGAACAGACATTTCCAAAAATATCCATGCTTCCTGAATGGATTTTGGTTTTGTTTACATATCATCTGCTCTCTGAAAAACTATACTATTATTGGTTGGTCTTAACATTCACTATCTCAATCACTATACAATACCACTTACAGGATTATTTTTCATTGTGTACATTTTATAGGGGGAAAATAAAAAAGAAGGCTGGTGAAATTAGGGAACCTTTTCACATTCAGACACCAAAAGTGGGAGAACCAAGATTTGAACTCATGCCTTCTGATTCCAGAAAATGTGATTCACACCTTTTAGTCACTGCTACATTGAAATCATCTTTAGGTAGGTCACCTATCTGCTTAAACACTGTGTCCTCCACTGCTCACAGGACTATACCTGGCAAGTAGTGGCTGTTGAATACTGTCTGACTGGATAAATGAAGGAATAAGTAAATGCTTACAAAATAAATTTATATGGGAATACATAATATAGAAATTCTCAAAACAAACCAGGGATATATATGGAATGATTATCATCCCAATTTTTCAGGTGAAGAAAACATGCCTCAAAAACTAACATGCCTAAGAACAAATAGTAACCAGGAGATTTGAGAATCACGCTTGGTTTTTCATCCCCACAATCAGTTCGGTCTGCGCGGCATCCCACTGGCAGCTCAGCTCAGTTCCCTGTCTATTTCATCATTGAAGACTACTCCCTTAAAGCTAGGATTTACTTCTCTCACTATGACATTCCAAGGTCAGGAGGAAAGAAGAGTAAATCTTTACACATGTGGTTGAAACTAATTCATGGGTCAAGTTAGACATGTACTCCCAACCTACCTGGTAATGAAAGGTTAAATGAGTATAGTTTGGGGGAGCTATTTTTAAATTATTTTTCATATTTTATTACACTAATGTTATGATCTGTAAGCATTAGAGATGAAACCCTGAAAGCTAAAAGTAGTGTGCGTTAGACTCAAGTGTAGCTGTTTCAGGCTTTGAGCCTAAAAGAGCGTTCTTTACGTTTTTTAATCCTTTTTTATTTAGATTTTGTGTTTAGTGAATAAATTCCTATGTGTCATTTTTTTTTTTGAGATTTTATTTATTTGACAGAGAGAGAAAGAGAGAGGGAGAGGGCAGGGGAAGGGGTCGAGGGCGAGGGAGAAGGAGAAGCAAGTTCCCTGCTAAGCAAGGAGCCTGACTCGGGGCTTGATCCTAGGACCCTGGGATCATGACCTGAGCCAAAGGTAGATTCTTAAATGACTGAGCCACCCAGGCGCCCCTCCTTTGTGTCATTTTAGACAGTAACTTGAGTCTTCTACAGAGAATGGGAGAGCATCAGAAGTTTGAAGGTGGTACGAATGAATTATTTTGCCATTTTGTCCCCCTTGGAGAGTAGGAAGTAAAGGATGAGGTATGTTTATGTCATCTAAAATGCTTCTTAATCTAATGTTTATGAAAGGGGATTTCAGTTGAATAACCTTACTGATTTATAGGCTATAACTTTCACTGTATCTTGAACTATCTTTGAAGTGTTATTTTGCAAACCTGTCAAGAATGTGATTACTTTTTTTATATGATTTTGAAGATCTTTGTCAATGCCTGCTTTGATATCTCATTACAGAAGCCAAACTACTTGGTAAACTTCAGTTATATACTACATGTAAAAATGTTTCTTTGTGTTCAACGTTTACGTATGAGTTCAGGTTGTTTTGGAGTTTTTATTCTATTATTTATTTATTTATTTATTTTTAGCTTTGAACCCCCTTCACCTATTCCCCCCACACTTCACATTTGGATGTTGATGGAAGAAAGATCAAAGGCAAGGCATTAGAAACTGGAAATCACATACTGCAAGAGTTAGTCCATTTTATTGATCTTTGCATTCCTGTGATCACACCACAGAGAAAGTCACCATTCATTTTTAACACAATCACTTGTTGATTTCTCTTTTTAATGAAGAAAGATCATGCTATATGTAAAAGTATGAACAAGTAAGAGTAACAGGAGGGAATTTAATTAAAGTGTTCTGGTTTTATTCTATCCATTTTTTTATTAACTTTTTACACATAGTAAGAGTCACTTGTTTTCCATTTTATGATAGTGATATAATTTGCTTTTTAAATAAATTTATTGAGGTTGGAAAAGTGTCAGAGTAACAAAAGACAGCAAATAACACAAAAGTCTAGCAATAGGAGACTAGTTGGATAAAATAGACACATCCACACAAAGGAATACTATGCAGCTGTAAAAGGAATGAAAAATAGCTCTATATACTACCATAAATTTACCCTAGGGTATATTAAATGAGAAAAAGTAAGTTGAAGAAAAGTGTATAGGATAGGATGTAATTTTCTTTAAAAAATTTTTATTTATTTATTTATTTATATGTCATATATACATAAATCCAACCCCAATAAATATATGCTTATATTTATTTATAAATTTATGTTTATATATTACATATTTGTCATATATTATAATATAAATTTACTTATATTAAAAATGAAAATATAAACCAGAAACTAAAAAAAAAACTATTATCTAAAGGGGAAGGAGGCATGAGGATGGAAGAATTAAGGATAAAGGCTAAACTTAATTGAACATAATTTATTTTGAAGATTTGACTTCAGAAATATATAAATGTTTTATGCAATCATATAACAAAATTAGCAAGTTCTGCTTCCAAGAAAATGCAGCAAACACACTTTTCCTTACTTCTCCTGCTAAATGCAACTGAAAACCCCGACATTATATATAAAAGAAGCACACAAAGACTCTGAAAGATAGAAACAAACAGACTAGCAAGAGACCTCAAGACCTGAGGAATTACATAGGAGTTTTCTTTTATGCCTCCAATACCCGAAGTGAATACTGGAGAATCTGGCTTCTTGGAACTGCCAATGGATATGGACAAAAACATCCTCCAAAAAACTTGGTTTCTCAACTCAAAGGATAAGACTAACAAAGAAGAAAATGTTTGGACAATAACCACCTTACCCTGGCCAAACACAGAAAACTACAGACCCACCTGCCCCCACCAGCAAAGGCTGAGTGGAGACCCAGGCCCAGAATGGAGTGCCCCATCTCTTCCCTCCTCCAGGGTGGTGTCAGAAAAGGACACTGGGAGTGGAGAGCTGGGACTTCCATCTCTGCTTCCCTCCCCATCCTCTGTCGATGTGGGGAGCCTGGACTTCCACCCACACCAGTGGTAATGAGGTTTCCCACCCCCTCCAGGCTGGGGTGATTTCAGAGGAGGCCTAGTGTAAAGTCAAGAGTTACATCAACTGCTCGGCATTAATGAACACCCCTTCACCCCAGTGACAGCAGCTGCTACATGGGGAGAAGAAATAAGGTTCCCCTCCTCCTCTCAGATATAGTGATCTAAAAGGAGGTCTAGACCTGAATATCTACCACCACCCAACAATAATGGGGAGCCCTTCTCCCCAAGTATCAACAGGGTCTGAATAGAGAACCTGGACTTCTGCCCCCATTTGGCAATAACAAGGAGGTCCCCTTTAACCATGGATCAGGGTCAGAGGAGACCTCCTAAAATACAAGATTTAAATAAGATCAGAATCTTACAACATAAGACCCAATATTTCCAAGTTTCAATTGAAAATCATTCGTCGTATCAAAAACCAGTGATTTCTTACACTAAGAAAAGACAAAAGAGGCCAACAAGAAGATCGTGCACACATTAAAATTATCTGACAGGGATTTTAAAGCAGTCACCATAAAAATGCTTCAACATGCAACTATGAAAACACTTAAAACAAATTAAAATAATAATAACTCCCAGCAAAGAAATAAAACATATAAAGAAGAATCAAATGGACATTTTAAAACTAAAAATGTCTAGATTAAAATTAAAATGACCAAATAAAACATGCAACAGGTAGACTCACCAGGAGAATAGAGATGACAGAGGAGAGAATTAGTGACCTGGAAGACAGACGACAGCAATTAACCAGTCTCAACAACAGAAAGAAATAGGATTACAAACAGAAAACATGATCAGAACTTGAAAGACTGATGAAACTATAACAAAAATCTAACATTTTGTTAAATATAGAGAACAAACTGATGGTTATTTTACCAGAGGGTAGGTGGGTGGGGGATGGGTGAAAAGGTAATGGGGATTAAAGAGTACACTTATCGTGAAGAGCACTGAGTAATGTATAGTATTGTTGAATCATTATATTGTACACCTGAAACTAATGTAATACTGTATGTTAATTATAGTGGAATTTAAAATAAAAAGGGAAAATCTCTATCATGAGAGTGTCAGAGGGGAGGAAAAAGAAGTTAGGGCTGAAAAGCTACTCAAAGAAATAATGGCTGAAATTTCCCAACTTGGCAAAAAACGTAAGCTTGAATAAGCTGTCCCATTCCCCCAACCCCTCCCCTCTGAAGCCCTCAGTTTGTTTCTCAGAGTCCATAGAATGCTGGTGATGGGTAGTAAGGAGGGCACGTATTGCATGGTGCAGTGGGTGTTATATGCAACTAATGAATCATTGAACTTTACATCAGAAACCAGGGATGTACTGTATGGTGACTAACACAATATAATAAAAAATATTATTATAAAAAAAAGATTGAATAAGCTGATAGAAACTGAAACAGCATAAATGATTTCCCCGTAAGATCAGAAACAAGGCTAGGATGTCCACTGCAACTATTGTTGCTCTATGTAGTGAAAGTTCTAGCCAGAACAGTAAGGCAAGAAAGGGAAATAAAAGACACATAGTTTGAAAAAGGAGAAATAAATTGTCCCTATTTGCAGACAACATAATGGTTTTACACAGATAATACCAAGGAATCAAAAGGAAGGAAGGAAGGAAGGAAGGAAGGAAGGAAGGAAGGAAGGAAGGAAGGAAGGAAAAGAAAACCCACACAAAGAGCTAAGTAAGTTCAGCAAGGTCATAGGACACAAGATCAATATATAGAAAGAACTGTATTTCTTTACACCACCAATGAACACATGGAAACTGGAATTAAAAGCACAGCCACAGCAACTTCTTTCATGGCATGTCTCCAAAGGCAAGGGAAACAAAAGCAAAAATGAACTTGTGGGACTTTGTCAAGATAAAAAGCTTCTACACAGCAAAGGAAACAGTCAACAAAACAAAGAGGCAGCCCACAGAATGGGAGAAGGTATTTGCAAATGACACTACAGATAAAGGGCTGGTACCCAAGATCTATAAAGAACTTCTCAAACTCAACACCAAAAAACAAATAACCAAATAAAAAAACAGATAGAAGATATGAACAGACACTTTTCCAATGAAGACATACGAATGGCCAAAAGACACATGAAAAAATGTTCAACATCCTTAGCCATCAGGGAAATTCAAATCAAAACCACATTGAGATACTACCTTACACCAGTTAGAATGGCAAAAATTGACAAGGCAAGAAACAACAAATGTTGGCAAGTGTGGTCCATATATACAATGGAATATTACTCAGCCATCAGAAAGGATGATTACCCAACATTTGCATCAACATGGATGGAACTGGAGGAGATTATGCTAAGTGAAATAAGTCAAGCAGAGAAAGACAATTATCATATGGTTTCACCTATTTGTGAAACATAAGGAATAACAGGGAGAACATTAGGAGAACGAAGAGAAAAATGAAGGGTGGGGAGACAACAGAGGGGGAGATGAACCATGAGAGACTATGGACTCTAGGAAACAAACTGAGGGTTTTAGAGAGGAGGGGTGGGGGGATGAGTTAACCTGGTGATGGGTATTAAGGAAGGCATGTATTGCATGGAGCCCTGGGTGTTATACCCAAACAATGAATCATGGAACACTACATCAAAAACTAATGATGTACTGTATGGTGACTAACATAACATAATTTTTTAAACAAAGCACAGTACCATTTACAGTAACTCAAAAATGAAATCTAATAAATCATGTGTAGAACTTTTATGCTGAAAACTAGTGAAAAAGAATATCTAAATAAATGGAGAGGCATACCATGTTGATTAATTGAAAGACTCAACAAAGTAAAGATGTCAACTCTCCCCAAATTGATACACTAGTTTAACACTTTCTATCAGAAGACCAGGAAGGCGTTTATGGAGATGTAGACAAAATAATTCTAAAATATATATGGGAGGGCAACTGAACTATTTTAGTTTCAACAATTCTAAAAATTGAAAAACAAAGTGGGAGAAATCCCTCCTGTCTATTTCAAGACTTGTAGAACCACAGCAATCAAACAGTGTGGTATTGGCTGAGAGGTAGACATAAAGATGGGTAGAACAGAATAAAAACCCCAGAAATAAAGCCACATAAGTACGGTCAACTGATTTTTGACAAAGGTGTAAAAGCAATTCAGTGAAAGAAGAAACATCTTTTTGACAAGTGAAGCTAGAGCAGTCAGACATCCACAGGCCAAAACAACAACAAAAAAAACCCTTGGGGTGCCTGGGTGGCTCAGTCAGTTAGGCGTCTGCCTTCAGCTCAGGTCATGATCCCAGGATCCTGGGATCAAGCCCTGCCTCAGGCTCCCTGCTCAGTGGCGAGTCTGCTTCTCCCTCTGCCTCTGCCGCTCCCTCTGCTTGTGTTCTCTCTCTTGCTCACTCTCTCTCTCTCTCAAACAAATAAATAAAATCTTAAGAAAAAAACCCCTCAAACTACACTTCACAACTTACATAAAATTAACTCAAAATTGATCATATATTTAAATTTAAGACTATAAAATTTTAGATAACAATACAGGAGAAAATCTTTAGGACCTAGGGCTTTGTTAAGAGTTTTTTGACATAACATCAAAAGCATGATTCCTAAAATAAAAACATGATAAATTGGACTTAAAACGGAGAACATTTGCTGTATGAAAGATTCTGTTAAGAGATGAAAGGGCAAGGTAGACACTGGGAAAAAATCTTTAAAAGCACATAGCTGACAAAGGACTGATATTGAGACCCCTCCAACACCTACCGTAAAACTACAATCCAATTAGAAAATGGGCAAAAGTCATAATAAGATGCCTCACCAAAAATGGCATAGAAATGACAAATAGAACATAACAAGATGTTCAACATCACTCGCCATTAGGGAAATGAAAATTAAGACTATAAAAAAAAAGAAAATTAAGACTATAATGAAATATCTACTGCACACTTAGAACAATTAAATAAAAAGTGCTAGCAATACCAAATGCAGGTGACATGCAGAGAAATTGGATTTCTCAAACATTACTGGGAGGAATGTAAAATGGTACACACACTCTGGAAATCTATTTCAAATTTCTTAAAAAAACAAACATACACTTACCATACAACACAGCAGTTGCTCGTTTGGATATTTATTCCAGAGGAAAAACAAAAACTTTCGTCCACACCAAAACCTGTACATAGTTTACAGTGGTTTTATTTTTAGTGACTCAAAATTGAAAATAACCAAAATGGCACTCAGTAGATGAATGGCAAAACAAACTGGAATATCCATACCACAGAACAGCACCCAGCAATAAGATGAAACCAACTATTGATACACACAACTTGGAGGTATTGCAAGAACAATATGCTGTTGAAACAACAAACAAAAACAAAAGCAAATCCACAAGGTCATATAAGGTATAATTCCACTTATACAACTTTCCCAAAATAAAAATTTTACAGAGATGGAAAACAGATTAGTGATTGTCAGGGATAAATATTGTGGGAGGAGGAGGTAGTATAATTATAAGAATTAGTACGAGGGAGATCACTGCGGATAGAATAGTTCTGTATCTTGATCATGATCGTGGTTAAACAAATCTGCCCATATAATAAAATAACATAAAACTGTACAGATACGTTTTACCAATGTCATATTCCTGGTTTTGATATTGTGCCATGATTATGTAAAATGAAACCATTGGAGGAAATTTGGTGAAGGGTACCTGCAGTCTCTCTGTACTATATTAATAAATTCCTGTGAGTCTAAAATTATTTCTTTTTTTAGTAAGTTTTTTTTTTAATTCTGGTATGGTTAACATACAATGTTATATTAGTTTCAGGTGATTCTACAATTCTTTCTATACATCATTACTCAGTGCTCATAATGGTAAGTGTAGTCTTATCCCCTTCACCTATTTCATCCATCAAGTTTTTTTAAATATTGAAGTGAAAAGATAATTTCTAAAACCTTGGGGGAAATGAAATAAGTGAATCTAATTGTATAACGAGTAAGTTATACATAATCACCCATAGAGATATTATTTCAGGAGACTGTCCAACCAGCAGTTGGACTGCATCTTCTTAGAGGGATATAACCTGAAGATTAAAAGATCAGCCAAACAAAATCTTCAACTGTTTTCAACAATCATATTGAGTTATTATTTTTCTGAGACAGTTCTTTGTGTATTGGGAGGATAAGGAAATGAGTTATTGCATTAATATCATTGGGAATTGATATTTTGGGCATGTGAGAAGAGAAATAGACACAAGATCAATGAGGTTCAATAAAAACTTGTAGTTCTAAATTTGAGTTGGAAATATCAGTACAAGCTCAAGAAAGATTTTATATTTTACATTATGCTCAATAAGAAGGCATAGAAACAATGAGCAAGTCTACAGCAGAGAATGCTTTCCAAATACCATTTCCCACACTCAGGAAACAAGGTTCCTTAAATAAGTGGAACATGATAATATGCATACATGGTAAATACATGTGTGTGTTTTGTGTCTGTGTATTTATACATTATGTATACATATGTATATATACACATAAATATAAATATATACATGGTAAAGCTAGAATATTTTCCCACCAGAAGGAAAGAAACCTATGAAGGACAATTGGGATCATGTTAAAAGGACTCAGATGTGACTCCAACTGGCCAAAGATGAGGCCAATTGAACCTTGATGATGATGATGATGATGATGATTGCCATGGATTGAAACATATCAAAAATCTTTAAATCCATAAATTCATAATGATAATAGTAAAAATACATTGTTCTGCCTGATGAAAGCACATAACACCACCTAGAAAGGATTCTTGGTTGGAAATAGCTGAGTAATTGTAATACAGGGGACTGAAAAGTATCTTTCCTTGGGGATGCAATCAGCAAAATGCAAACTGGGGGAATCTCTACAGCACAAATAATGAGGTATTAGCAACAAATAAAATGTGAGGGGAAAAAGAAAGTAAGTGGGAGCCTATAGAATAAAGAAATTTGTAAGACATATCAATCAATTGCAACATATAGACTTGCCAAGATTTCAATTCAGTCTGTAGAATCCAATTTATGAATCCAATTTATGAGTATTTGAATACTCATTAGGTATTTGATATTATAGAATATTATGAAATTGCTGTTAATTTTTAACTGTGATAATGTTATTATGACTACAAATTTTTTTAATGGAGTCTTCTTTTGAAGATATGCCCTTAATTGTTTATGAATGAAATGATTCGATGTCTGGGATTCACAGAGGTAGGAGGGGTGTGAGGGTAGAAGTGGACAAGGATGTGGAAGAAACAGGATTGATCATGAGTTATTAGTTGTTGATGCTTGGTTCTGAATATATAAAAGTTCATTACACTATTTTTTCTACTTCTATATGTATTTTTAAATTTTCCATGATGAAAGCATTAAAAATAAGTTGGGCCAAATTTAACGGTATTTGGTAAATAGCATACGCAGTATCCAGTTACAGCAAAAATCCTGAAGGTGGCTTGGGAAATTGCTGTAGACAAAGTCATAGTGTCACACTGAACTACTCGTCACTGTTTAACCACTGAGGCAATTTAGAGAAAGAATAATTATCCCAGCCCTGATCTATATTTCTATAGCAATCTTTCTTCCAAAGAACTCATCTCATTAATGCTTCCCACATTCCCACTAGGCGGGTTAGGTAATCTTACCTCCTTCTGCAATGACATACAAAATTTCAGGTTCCACTGAGTCGCTGCTTTAAACTGCCGCCCGTAACTGTGGGCTTTAAACTCCTCATGAACCTGCAGACCATGGAATCTGGGGACTGATGAGATCCCTGGGAGTCTCCGTCCCTAAACTGCGGAAATGTGGTCGGCAGGACCCCTGTGCAAGCATCAAAAAAAAAAAAAATAGCGAGTGTGAGCAGCATGCCTTATTTTTGCATCTGTTGACACCTTCCAGAACCCTGGCCACATCCCAGGGTGTTTACCTTAGCCTGATTGGGCAGTTCTAACAAAGTCTTCCTAATCACATTTATTACTTCCCAGCCTAAATTACCCCTTGCCTCCCTTCCATCACCTATTTTCAAACATACTGACACTACCTCCACCTTTGCCCAGTTGCTGCAGTGTTTCCAAAGATGCATCCACTTCCCCTGGAGTTCAAGTTTTCTCCAGATGTTAACAAGCTTACTGAAGGACACAATATTGATAAACCTTGGAGCCCATTTTGATAATACTAATATGTTATCATATGGAGATGTGGAGAACTTATAATTTTCTGCTATAACAGAACAGCATTGACTGGGTGGCTTGAACAACACTTTGTTTATTTCCCACAGTTCTGGAAACTAGGAAATCCAAGATCAAGGCACTAGCAGATCCAGTGTCTGGGGAGAGCCCATTTCCTGGCTTGTACATGGGCGCCTTCTGTCTGTGCCCTCACATGACCGAGAGAGAGAGAAAGGGCCAGCTCTCTTCCTCTACTTCTAAGGACGTGAACCCCATTATGGTGGCTGCACCCTCATGACCCCATCACCTTCTAAAGCCTCTGGGCCTCCACCCTCATGACCCCGTCACCTCCTAAATTCTCTGCTTCCAAATACCATCACACTAGAGCTCCAACATATGAATTTAGGGGTGGGGAGGAGTGGATACAAACACTCAGTCCATAGCAATTTGTCTCACTGAAAAAATTATAGCAGATACTATTATTATCTTCATTATTATTACTGTATCCACACACATAAAGTAATATATTAATATTAGAAATTATTTAATTCTAAAAAATGTAAGCCAGAGGCTTTCTGGCTCTTATACTATGTAAAATAGGCTAAATCACCACCTTACATAGAAGCATTCATTTAATCACTGATTAGGCAGGTACTGCAAGAAGAAACGGCAGTGCATGAGAACTAAAACACATATTCAGAGATAATTATGTTAAACTCTATATTGGCAAAATATGATTGTACAACCTAATGAGTATGAAACTTAGTTCACAAACTACAGTGCATGAGAAACATTACACAAATTTATTTTTCAGTAAATGCATTTAATTTCTATTTTGAGTCCTCATCCCCACCAAATAGGCAAAAGAAATTAACCTCAGTCATATGAGGAGTTTCTTCCCACCCTTCTGCAGGCTCAAGTCAAGGTTCCAAGCATCGATGAGCTGCCAGCCCATTGCAGCAGCCCCAATGATTTATCCAACCATATATATCACCACTGGAATACCCACTGTCCTGTTTCTTTGCATTGATTTTAATTTTTTAAAATACTGCATTAAAACAGAATTTCTCTTGATGAGAGCATTTTTTGGCACTCTCCTTAAGTTTTGCTCTCTAGGCAAGTGCCTCACTCACCATACCCCAGGCCCTGAAAGCCAATATCTGAAGGCGCTCCAGCTTTATGGTTGGCTATGGTTGGAGACCCTCAACTCAGGTAAATAACTGAGAGTTGTTATTTATTTCTCCAAGAGATTTTCTTTCCTTCCAAAGGATCAGTATATTATTTTATTTTTCTCAAACATGTGATGGTAACTCACAAAATCACTCCTCCAAAAAAAAAGTCTTTTCTAATTTCTGGTTTACTTGAGAGCCAAACTCTCAAGGAGTTCATCTGTACCCCATCCTCCTCCCCGCTCCCTCAGTTAGCTGCTCTTTCTCCCTTGTCAAGGGCGATGTTCATATTTTTTGGCCTAGGGAATTGAGCCAAAGAGGTAGTTCAGAGCCAAAACCAGTTAGCTGTGGATTACAATTTATTTTCACTGCTGAAAGACTGCTAACTGCCCAGTTAACTTCATCCAGAAAATGCTCTCCCTCCAACTAAGCTAACAGCTTCCGGACAGCAGTAAAAATGTTAGAGCCCATCAGTTACATTGGCTGACACTCAGTATCAGTGTTACTTGAAGTTTACACTTTAAAAGGCTCATGGGAGGGGCGCCTGGGTGGCACAGCGGTTGAGCGTCTGCCTTCAGCTCAGGGCGTGATCCCGGTGATCTGGGATCAAGCCCCACATCAGGCTCTTCCGCTGTGAGCCTGCTTCTTCCTCTCCCACTCCCCCTGCTTGTGTTCCCTCTCTCGCTGGCTGTCTCTATCTCTGTCGAATGAATAAATAAAATCTTTAAAAAAAAAAAATAAAAGGCTCATGGGGGGAAAAAATCATTCCAAAACCACTTAGACCATCAAATGTGTTCACTGCATTCTAATTACTCTAGCAACTGCTTTGCAAATAAAAACTTCTAAAACTTACAAATAAAAAGAAAGAAGAAAGAAAGAAAGAAAGAAAGAAAGAAAGAAAGAAAGAAAGAAAGAAAGAAAGGGAATGCACAGCAGTTTCTGTATGTTGATGAAACTAAAGAAATTTTATGTTTAGAGCAAGGTATTTTAAAATAACATATACCTCAAAGAACAAATACTTTGAAATGAGCTTTTTCTTAAATAAAATATCTTTTTTTTCCCTCCAAGACACTCAGAAAAGAGCATTCATAAAACCATACATCCGTCTTTCAGGGCTATTAATATCCATAGCAGCAATAGCATGTGATTATCCAAATAAAATAAGATTCAGAAACAGAAGGGATAAGAGGATGTTTGAGTACAGAGAGATTAGGTGATCATTCAGCTGTGATCACTTGTATAGAATTTTTAAATTATTTCTTGCCTTGTCCCAGAAAGGATTTAAGATAACCTAAAACGAGGAATAAGATAATATAAATCAAAAGGGGAAGCAAAAAAGAGAAAGAAAAACAACATTTCAGACATAAAAGAGTCAGGAAAGAAGCTAAAATAGGCCCATAGAAATAACTCATCACAAGCACAAGCATATCTAATATGCTCTGGCTTCACTATTGGCAGAAATGTTTGACTCCTTGGGTGCCTGGGTGGCTCCGTGGGTTAAGCATCTGCCTTCTGCTCAGGTCATGACCTCAGGGTCCTGGGCTCAAGCCCCACATCAGGCTCTCTCCTTAGTGGGGAGTCTTTCTCCCTCTCCCTCTCCCTCTGTGCTCTCTCTCTCTCAGATAAATAAAATCTTAAAAAAAAAAAAAAGACTCCTGGAAGTGAGACTTGAAAAGGCTCTTAGAGGAGATATGTTACCCAATGCTCATGGCATTGAAATGGAAGCCCAGAGGAAGCACATGGTATCCCAGCTGGGTAGAAGTTGNNNCTCTTTCCCTCCAGCCTCACATCCTTTCTCTCCTTTTGCTGCTTCGGCCTCATCTGGATGAGGCTGTCTCTTCTTCATCTGGATGAGTCCTCAGTGGATCACCAACGAGGAGCAAGACCGTAGAGATTTAGAAGCAATATAACAAAAAGTACTGACAGAAGCTGGTTAATAATCAATTAATCAACAAATATGTTAAACACTTATTGTTCACCAGTCACTGTGCTGATCGTCTGTGTGATAGGGACGGTAATACAAAGGAATACCAAAAAAAGGGTGAAAGTTAGTCAAACCACCACTTTGCTGCTGGTTCCTAGCTCACTGAACAGACAAAATTTCAAAATCCTTGTGGATCCATTGGTGATCTTTTTTTTTAAGACATTTATTTATTTATTTATTTATTTATTTATTTGAGAGAGAGAGAGCACAAGCAGAGGTAGAGGGAGAAGCAGGCTCCCTGCTGAGCAGGGAGCCCAATGTGGGGCTGGATTCCAGGACCCTGGGATCGTGACCTGAGCAGAAGGCAGAAGCTTAACGGATTGAGCCGCCCAAGCACCCCTCGATTGGTGATCTTTAAATGCTGTTAAGTTTTTCTTCTATCATCCTAGAAAGAAAATAAAATGTTCAATCTGAGCATTAAATTTTTATAATTACAACCCATATATTCTTAGCACATTTAGTAAGAGACATGCTAGATGTAGGGAAGGAATGCAGATGTTATCATAATTTACTCAAGCAGACTGCCTGCCTGCATCACATGATCCCCACCTGAAGGGGAGGTAATGAAAACATGTTTTTTAAAGTATCTTACTTTTTCCTTGTAATACATATTCCAAAATTGTGGTAGACCATATATGATCTTGTCTGTTTATAGAAGCAGCAATCACCCAGAAAAAATAGTCCTCCTGTTGCCATAGTGACCATGATTTACAGAGCCATGCCGCCAGAAATCTCATTCAATTGAAGACTGAAGTCCCCAAGTGGCAATAAGCTGAGAAAACTGTAATATCAGGTAGGATGAAGAGGAAGTTGTAAATTCTAAGACACAGCAAGGCCACTGGACAAGAAGTGAGTGCCTCGTGTCACAGGCAAGGTGGACACACCCACAGAAGTCCAGTGTTAGAAATCAGATAACTTCTACAGCTGAAAAATGTATCTGCTACATTTTTTAAAAAGATATGTTTCTAGGAAATTGATGAAAAGGCAAAGACATACTAGCATGACAATGAAGTTATCTTCTACAGAACTGACCTGCTTAATCAATGGTATTACCTCAAAATGTGGACATGACATAGTTCATTTGATAATAGTTGTGGTATATTGATTTATTAATACCAAATAAAGAAGAGGGTATTCCAATTGAGGCTGCCACTGTAGACCAAGTGAACAATGCTCCCTGGAGGTGTATAGCTTGGTGGCCCTTTCTACCCAGCACATCTCCAAGACATGAGGTTGCTTCCCCACTGCCATGTTGATATCACATGACTTCCACTCCCTTGGCGCTTGAAGAGTGCCTGAGCCTGAGGTAAGAAAGTGAAAGTCGGCATATGGCAGAATAGTAACACATGGACTTGGGAGCTGCTGGTGGATCTTCCATCCATCAAGGAAACTGAGGAGCAGAGAAAGTCCTTCTGCAGTGTGAGACTCCTGAATAAAAGCATAGAAGTAGGCAAGAAATGGAGAGCTTTTCATATTCCCTGTTCCAGTCCTTCCTGAGGCCCACCTGGGTTCCTGCCCTCGGGTTCCACAAGTCATCTCCATATTCTTATACTCAGCTGCCTGTTTTATTTACACTAGCTGACACTTGAAATAAAACAGCCTTAAATAACAAACTCCATCCACCAGAGAGAAGGCAAGTTCTCTAGCCCACCTCAGCTTCATCTTGGTTGTTTTTTGCTTTTTTGTTTTGGTTTGGTTTGGTTCTTAAAGATTTTATTTATTTATTTATTTATTTATTTATTTATTTATTTATTTATGAGAGAGAGAGTGTGCGAGAGAGCACAATCAGGGGGAGGCACAAAGAGAGGGGGAGAAGAAGACTCCCTGCTGAGCAGACAGCCTGATATGGGACTTGATCCAAACACCCTGGGATCATGATCTGAGCTGAAGACAGACGCTTAACTGGCTGAGCCAACTAGGTGTCCCATTTTTTTGTTTTTTGTTTTCTTTAAGATTTTATTTATTTATTTGAGAGAGAGAAAGAACAAGCAGTGGGGCGGGGCAGAGGGAGAGAGAGAGGGAAATAGGCTCCCCGCTGAGCAGGAAGCCCGATGAGGGGCTTGATCCCAGGACCCTGGAATCATGACCTGAGCCAAAATCAAGAGTTGGACCCTTAACTGACTGAGCCACCCAAGGACCCCTCAGCTTCATCTTGTTAAAAAAAAAAAAGTCTTTATCTCAGGGTGCCTGGGTGGCTCAGTCAGTTAAGGGTCCAACTCTTGATTTTGGCTCAGGTCATGATCTCAGGGTCCTGGGATCAAGCCCTACCTCTGGCTCCACTCTCAGCAGTGAGTCTGCTTGAGATTCTCCCTCTCCCTCTGCACCCCCATCCCCCACACACACTCTCTCTAAAAAAATAAAATAAAACAAATTTTTAAAAAGTCTTCATCTCTTCCTCCTTTTTTCCTTTGCCCCTAGGGAAATTCCATCAATGATGTCATTTTTTATTACCTGGTCACATCTCATGATGGTGCCTGCCTAGTGGAATATATGACATTTCCCTTAGTTACACTTGTCCAGTTTCAGCTTTAAGTCTTAGTGGCTAGCTGCCCACATCAACTTCCTGATATCTCTCAGTAAAAATAATACTGTCAGCTTATACTTTTGAGCACTTACTATGTGCTGCACACTGTTCCAAGTACTTTATAATTATTCATTCATTCAATTAGTCCTCACAGTAACCCTATTATAGCTGGAGGAAGTGAGGAAGTGAGTGGTTAAGCCATTTCCCCAAGGTCATATCACAAGTCAGTTATGGAGCAGGTATTTGATTCCAGGCAGTCCGGCTCAGGAGCTCAAGCCCACAACCACAGGCAAACACAGCCTCCCTGCAGATTTAAGTCTGTGTGTACACCAAAAGGCAATCAGCAACACCCCCCAGAAGATGCCACACTTTGAAGTATTCCTGGCTTATGGAGAGGCAGCTTTGGACATTTTAACTATTTCCAGTGATGTGCATGCGCACACACACCTGCACACACAACACACACACATAAGTATGCAAACCCATATGCGTGCACACACACACAGTCATGCGCACATGCACACAGATCCACACCTCAACACAGGGCCAGAGTTGAACTGAGTGGTCACATCAACTTGAGGAGGCCATTAACGCTCTGAGTCTGTAGACCAAGACCAAACCAAGTCTGGGAAAAACTCCTCCACAAACCTTAGTATCAAAGTTAGGTGAACTGCTTTTAATTGTACTAATGAATGGACTCTTTTGAAGGATGATAAGACTTTAAGAGGTTTTTTTCCTTTTCTTTTTAACATAAACACATTTATGTCTTAACCAAAGGGATGATCCTAATTAAATCAACACTTTGAAATAGTTGCATGTAAAATGTTTGTAATAAAAAGAATTGGACATAGTAAAGAAAAAAAAAAGCAGAATGGAGATTTGCTCACTGAACTGAGCTCATTCAGCCTCACAGCTAATTCCTGTCCAAAAGGATGATGGTATTTTTACTCTACTTGTTCACAGACCTGCGTACAGGTGACATTGTTCATGACATATTCCACCATGAATTTTCCATCTTCCAATTTTCTTGTTATTGTGCTTTCCTTCCCATTCCATTCCTGATGTTGAACCAATTCGCCATATGTAAAGTTGCAGACAGTCTGAGTTTTTCTGCCATCAGCTGTAGTTTCTTCAAATTTTCCTTCCAGATTACAAGAAAACTATGCTATTTTCAAAGTGCTCTCAGTGTTTATGGTGAGGTGTTTGCCAGAAGAAGAGATGATACGATCTGGCTGTGGCACCCACTTTTTGCAGAGCCATTCCCACTCTTACTTCCTTCAATGCCTTTGCTCTCCATTAAGCACCATCTTCCTACCAGCTGCTGAACAGTGGCCACTTTGGGCATGGGCCAGTGGTCATGTGGAGCCAGTAGAGCAGAATGGGGTGTAGGGAGTGTGGCTTACTGCTTTTTTTTTTTTTTTTAGTGGAGGATCGATCCTATCTCAGAAAAGCCTCTTACCTTGAGATCAGAGCTGCCAGTTGTTGAGCCTCGTGCCCATAGAAGATGGAAGATGGAACAAACTGAGGGCTACAGAGGGGAGGGGGGGTGGGGGAATGGGATAGACCGGTGATGGGTAGTAAGGAGGGCACATATTGCATGGTGCACTGGGTGTTATACACAACTAATGAATCATCGAGCCTTACATAGAAAACCGGGGATGTACTGTATGGTGACTAACATAATATAATAAAAAATCATTATTTAAAAAAAAAAAAAAAAAGAAGATGGAAGATGGAAGGCAGGCTCCAAGAACTGGATGGGTGTTCTGGTATATTCAAGTGCCCCCAAAGGCAGCGTAACTAACTACAACTCACAGGGAAATGCACTGCATTTCAGATGCGTCTGGTCTGCAGAAATCACAGGTTCATACAGAAATGAGGTTTGCAACCAGAAATGTAAAAGGTGTAGGAGGAAAAGTCAGCTTTGACAAGAAAGTGCTACATTTAGAGTTATTGGAAATAAACAGCTTCCCATCTAATGTAGTGTTCTCTTCACCAGTACAGAATGCCTCCAATTACTCTTTTGTGCTAATGCTGTTGACATGCTGATATTTTTATTGATGTGTAGTTGAGATACAATATATTAGTTTCAGGTGTATAACATAGTGACTCAACTTTTATATACATTATGAAGTATAAATGATAAATCTAGCTACCATCTTGACATGCTAATTTTCATATCTTATATGATCTTGAAAATAAGAACATGATATTTACCATCCCCCAAATTCTCTTATTTCCTCAGCCCTATATACAGAGAGTTAAAGAAATAAAATAAATACAGATTATTACTTATCTTCAACTTACTTACCATCAACTAGTGTTCCTAATTTGTACACCACTTTGAGAATGACTGGTCTAAACTCTTGGATGGGATTAATGAGCCTTTAATGGCCAACCAAAGACTTCCAGTTGTTTTTGTTACCCTCGTTGTCTTCTGTCACCTTTGTACAGGAAACAGGATTTACCTCCAGAGCTGCAGTATTTTTCCAAGTGTACAATGCCACGGGAGATTTCCATCCCTGCGATTTTTATCTGTGAGCTTGACCAAGAGGATATTACCAATTTCCAGACTTTTAAACTCTAGTTTCCCTCTCTATCCCAGATTAACAAATGCAAGCAATTAAGAATAAACAGTAAACAGAAAATTCAGAAATGCTAAACAGAAGAAAAAAACTTTTAAAATTAGCTCTAAATACATGAGAACAGAGATTCCCAAAACCCTACTGTCTTCCACAGGTTGTGTGGGTTTTACAGATAACCACACATGGGATTTTCATTGGAAACACAAGGAGACACTCACAGATCATAGCCCACGTTTCCGTCTCTGCCATCATGACAGAAAGTAAATGTTGCACAGCAGGCAGCAGGAGGAAGCACCAAAGTCTCCAGAGAATGGTGAGTAATCTCTGTCTGAAAGGCTGACAGCAACCACTTTAAAAGGCTAATCTAAATTTATGAGCCTTCACCCTTTGCCTGTTCTCTGAACGTTGATTCTAGAAGATGTGCCCCAGAGAAGATGTGTAGCTATTGAGCTTCCTAGATGGGTGTGGAAAGGTCAAAGTATTTATGGCAGGAAAAAAGGCTCTTGGGATAAAGCTGACTTAGAAATTAGATGTTGGCGTTCTTTCCGCTTAGGCAGATGAAAACTTTTAGAATTTGGATAGAGATGTATTTTCACCTGGTTTCTTTTTCTAAGCCCCAGATAATATTTTGTAGCCTAAAACGGGTCATTGGGAGTTACTGAATTTATCAAGCAATTTTCCCTACTGAGTGAATGGGGAGATCATTCTGGAAGAACCACAGAAAGGAGTTTTCAAAAATTACAGGGAGATTTAGGAGATAAGGTACTGAAAAACAGACCTGATAGTTTTCTAATCATTTATAGGAGACAAGCACCTACAGGTAGCTACTGATTATGCAACTTCCCGGGTGGGAAGTTGGTGTGTCTTTCTGTACTTGCATAAACCAAGTTGACATACAGTCTTCTCATGTGTAGAAAGGATATGAACTAATCATCCCTCTTACTATATTTTACATCTCACTAATGCAATTCTTCCTCCAGGTTTTAAGATGAAAAACCTGCGCCCAGAGTCACCATGTCAATTTCATTTTCTTAATTTCAATTTCAAGAATCCCATAACTCCAAATAAATGCTTCTTAATTTCTGATGAGAAATAAATAATTAGGAGTCACCATTGTGATCATTTTAAGACTATCTCAAAGACTCAGAGATCTTATTTACATAATGTCTTTCCTTATCCTGATTTTATAGAAAAAAAATGAAGAAAATATCAATTTTCAGACATAAAGAAATGACTTCAAATCAACTCTAAATAGTCCAAGTAGTGGGCAATAGGTAAAGACTTAGAAGATCCAAAATAGCAGATAAGTTTTTTAAATCTATTTACCTTTGTAGTTCATTAAGATTAATTATTTTATTTTATTTTTTTATTTTTTTAATGATTTTTTATTATATTATGTTAGTTACCATACAGTACATCCCCGGTTTCCGATGTAAAGTTCGATGATTCATTAGTTGCGTATAACACCCAGTGCACCATGTAATACGTGCCCTCCTTACTACCCATCACAGGTCTATCCCATTCCCCCACCCCTCTCCCCTCTGAGATCCTCAGTTTGATTCTCATAATCCATAGTCTCTCATGTTTCATTCCCCCTTCTGATTACCCCCCTTTCTTTATCCCTTTCTTCCCCTACCGATCATCCTAGTTCTTATATACCATAGATGAGAGAAGTCCTATGATAATTGTCTTTCTCTGCTTGACTTATTTCACTTAGCATTATCTCCTCCAGTGCCGTCCATGTTGCAGCAAATGTTGAGAACTCGTTCTTTCTGATAGCTGAGTAACATTGCATTGTATATATGGACCACAGCTTCTTAATCCAGTCATCTGTTGAAGGGCATCTCGGCTCCTTCCATGATTTAGCTATTGTGGACAATGCTGCTATGAACATTGGGGTGCATATGGCCCTTCTCTTCACTACATCTGTATTTTGGGGTAAATACCCAGTAGTGCAATGGCTGGATCATAGGGTAGCTCAATTTTTAACTTTTTAAGGGACCTCCAAACTGTTTTCCAGAGTGTCTGTACCAACTTGCATTCCCACCAACAATGTAGGAGAGATCCCCTTTCTCCACATCCTCTCCAACAATTGTTGTTTCTTGCCCTGTCTATTTTTACCATTCTAAATGGCGTAAGGTGGTATCTCAGTGTGGTTTTGATTTGAATTTCCCTGATGGCTAATGATTTTGAACATTTTTTCATGTGTCTGCTAGCCATTCATATGTCTTCATTGGAAAAGTGTCTGTTCATATCTTCTGCCCATTTTATGACTTGTTTATTTGTTTCTTGTGTATTGAGTTTGAGAAGTTCTTTGTAGATCTTGGATACCAGTCTTTTATCTGTAGCATCATTCGCTTATATATTCTCCCATTCCGTGGGCTGCCTCTTAGTTTTTTTCACTGTTTCCTTGGCTGTGCAGAAGCTTTTTATCTTGATGAAGTCCCATAAGTTCATTTTATTTTTGTTTCTCTTGCCTTTGGAGATACGTCATGAAAAAGGTTGCTTTGGCCGATGTCATAGAGATTGCTGCTTATGTTCTCCTCTAGAATATTGATGGATTCCTGTCTCACATTGAGGTCTTTCATCCATTTGGAGTTTATTTTTGTGTATGGTGTGAGAGAGTGGTCAAATTTCATTCTTTTGCATGTAGCTGTCCAATTTTCCCAGCACCATTTATTGAAGAGACTGTCTTTTTTCCACCGGATGTTTTTTCCTGCTTTATCAAATATTAGTTGCCCAAAGAGCCGAGGGTCCATTTCTGGGTTCTCTATTCTGTTCCATTGGTCTATGTGTCTGTTTTTGTGCCAGTACCATGCTGTCTTTGTGATCACAGCATTGTAGTACAGCTCGAAATCCGGCATTGTGATGCCCCCAGCTTTGTTTTTCCTTTTCAACAGTTCCTTGGAGATTCGGGGCCTTTTCTGTTTCCATACAAATTTAAGGACTATTTGTTCCAGTTCTTTGAAAAATGTCCTTGGTATTTTGATCGGGATAGCATTGAAAGTGTAGATTGCTCTGGGTAGCATGGACATTTTAACTATGTTAATTCTTCTGATCCATGAGCATGGAATATTTTTCCATCTTTTTGTGTCTTCCTCAATGTCTTTCAAGAGTGATTTATAGTTTCTAGAATATAGGTCCTTTACGTCTCTGGTTAAGTTAATTCCAAGGTAACGTATGGTTTTTGGTGCTATTGTAAATGGGATGGATTCCCTAATTTCTCTTTCTTCGGTCTCGTTATTCGTGTATAGAAATGCAACTGATTTCTGAGCATTTATTTTGTATCCTGCCACGTTACTGAATTGCTCTATAACTTCTAATAGTTTGGGAGTGGCTTCTTTTGGGTTTTCCATATAGAGTATCATGTCATCTGCGAAGAGAGACATTTTGACTTCTTCTTTGCCGATTTGAATACCTTTGATCCCTTTTTGTCGTCTGATTGCTGTTGCAAGGACTTCTAGTACTATGTTGAATAATAGTGGCGAGAGTGGGCATCCTTGTCGTGTTCCTGATCTTAAGGGAAAGGCTTCCAGCTTTTCCCCATTGAGAATAATATTTGCAGTAGGCTTTTCATAGATGGCTTTTATGAGATTGAGAAATGTACCTTCTATTCCTACACTCTGAAGGGTTTTAATCAGGAAAGGATGCTGTATTTTGTCAAATGCTTTTTCGGCATCGATTGAGAGGATCATATGGTTCCTGAGTCTTTTCTTGTTGATATGATGTATCACGCTGATTGATTTGCGAATATTGAACCACGCTTGCATCCCAGGTATGAATCCCACTTGATCGTGATGGATAATCCTTTTAATGTACTGTTGGATTCTATTAGCAAGTATCTTGTTGAGGATTTTGGCGTCCATATTCATTAGGGAAATCGGTCTGTAATTCTCCTTTTTGAGGGGGTCTTTGCCTGGTTTGGGGATCAAGGTAATATTGGCCTCATAGAATGAGTTTGGTAGCTTTCCTTCTGTTTCTATTTTTTGAAATAGCTTTAGGAGAATAGGTATTATTTCTTCTTTGAATGTTTGGTAGAATTCCCCAGGAAAACCGTCCGGGCCTGGAGTTTTGTTATTTGGAAGGTTGTTTATCACTGACTCAATTTCTTCATAATTAATTGGCCTGTTTAAGGAATCAATTTCTTCCGGTTTCAATCTTGGTAGTTTATAGGTTTCCAGGAAGGATTCCATCTCTTCCAGATTGCTTAGTTTATTGGCATATAGCTGTTGATAAAAATTTCTAATAATCCTTCCAATTTCAATGGTGTTGGTCGTGACCTCTCCTTTTTCATTCATAATTTTAATAATCTGGGTCCTTTCTCTTTTCTTTTGGATAAGTCTTGCCAGTGGTCTGTCAATTTTATTGATTCTCTCAAAGAACCAGCTTCTAGTCCTGTTGATCTGCTCTACTGTACTTCTGGTTTCTGATTGATTGATTTCTGCTCTAATTTTGGTCAACTGCTTCCTCGTGCGTGGATTAGGCCTGTCCCTCTGTTGCTGTTCTAGCTTCTTGAGGTGAGAATATAAAAACTGCATTTTAGATTTTTCTATTCTTTTGAGTGAGGCTTGGATGGCTATGTATTTCCCCCTTAGGACTGCCTTTGCAGTATCCCATAGGTTTTGGACTGTTGTATTTTCATTCTCATTGGTCTCCATAAATTGTTTAATTTGATTTTTGATTTCCTGGTTTATCGAGTCATTCCTGAGCAGGATGGTTCTTAGTCTCCAAGTGTTTGAGTTTCTTCCAAATTTTTCCTTGTGGTTGAGTTCCAATTTCAGAGCGTTGTGGTCTGAGAATATGCAGGGGATAATTTCAATCTTTTGGTATCGGTTGAGACCTGTTTTGTGGCCCAGAACATGGTCTATTCTTGAGAATATTCCATGGGCATTAGAATAGAATGAGTATTCTTTGGTTCTGGGGTGTAGTGTTCTATGTATATCTTTGAGGTCTAACTCATCAAGTATGGCATTCAAAGCCTTTGATTCTTTGCTTAGTTTTTGCCGGGGTGTTCTGTCTATTTCTGATAGTGGAGTGTTGAGTTCCCCTGCTATTAATGTATTTTTATCTATATGTCTCTTTATTCTGGTTAAGAGTTGGCTTGTGTATCTTGCTGCTCCCCTGTTGGGGGCATATATATTTATAATTGTCATATCCACTTGTTGAATACTTCCTTTAAGAATAATATAGTGCCCTTCTGCGTCTCTAACTGTAGTCTCTAGTTTAAAATCCAATCTCTCTGATATGAGAATTGCTACCCCAGCTTTCTTTTGAGGTCCATTGGCGTAAAAGATGGTACTCCATCCCCTTACTCTCAGTCTGAATGCATCTTTGGGTTCGAAATGAGTCTCTTGTAGACAGCAAATGGATGGGTCATTTCTTTTTATCCAATCTGCAACCCTGTGGCATTTTATGGGAGCATTCAAGCCATTTACATTAAGACTGAATACTGAGAGATATGATTTTAATGATGCCATATTGCCAGTAAAGTCTTTGTTTGTATTGGTTGTGACTTTCTGTTCTGTATCCCTCCTGGAGCCTTTTTACCTTTATAGAACCCCCCTTAATATCTTCTCTAGGGCTGGTTTCGTGGTTACGAAATTGGTTAATGACTGGCGATTCTGGAACATCTTTATTTCTCCATCAATTCTGAATGACAGCCTTGCTGGATAAAGGATCCTTGGCTGCATGTTTTTCTCTGAAAGAGCTTTAAAAATGTCCCCCCAACCCTTTCTCTCATTCCAGGTCTGTGTAGACAGGTCTGACGTAATTGTGATACCTTTGCCTTGGTATGTGAGAAATTTCTTTGCCCTGGCCGCTTTCAATACTGTATCCTTGGATCTAGTATTTGCGAATTGCACTATGACGTGGCTTGGTGTAGGTTTGTCGTGGTTGAGCTTGGGAGGGCTCCTCTCTGCCTCTTGGACACGAATGTTTGTTTCCCTCACTAGACTAGGGAAGTTTTCAGCTACAATTTGTTCAAATATCTCTTCTAGACCTCTTTTTTCCTCACCCCCTCAGGGATGCCGATGATTCTGACATTGGATCGTTTCATTGAGTCAGTAATCTCCCGTAACCTACATTC
The DNA here is from genome assembly GCF_017311325.1 of Ursus maritimus. Lineage (NCBI taxonomy): Eukaryota > Metazoa > Chordata > Mammalia > Carnivora > Ursidae > Ursus > Ursus maritimus. The sequence continues at coordinate 6,482,587 of NW_024427107.1, forward strand.
GTGGGCATGGATTTTTTTAAGTCCAGCTTCTATTTTTGTTTTTTCTTCTACTAACCCATCCTCCAATTCGCTAATGCATTCCTCTGTCTCGGTGACCCTGGCCGTCAGAGCCTCTAGTTTTGACTGAATTTGGCTCATAGAATTTTTAATTTCTGCCAGATTTGCTCTCATTTCCGCCCTTAGGGATTCTATATTCTCAGTAACATTTTCATTAATACTTTTTTCAAGTCTACTCATCATCTTGACCATTGTTACTCTGAATTCCATTTCTGATAATTTGGTTATATCTATATCCATTATTTCTGTGGCAGAGGCCACAGATTCATTGTCTTTTCTTTGCTGGGGGGGACTTCTTCTCGTCATTGTGATGAGGAGAGGTTGCAGGGTTGTCCAGAGACCAAATTATTGACCTGTACCCAGGCCGTGCGCCCTTGTTTTATAGGGATCTTAGGGATGTAGGCTTCTTCTTTAAAGATTTTATTTGTTTGTGTGGCAGAGAGCCAACCAGTGAGAGATGGAACACAAGCAGGGAATGGGAGAGGATGAAGCAGGCTCCCAGCAGAGGAGCCCGATGGGGGACTCCTTTCCGGGACACCGGAATCACGCCCTAAGCCGAAGACAGGCGCTTAATGACTGCGCCACCCAGGCGCCCCGGGATGTGGGCTTCTTGATTTTTCAGCCTGCCTTCTGGGGGAGGGGCCTGCCGCGCCGATACTCAGGCAACCCTGTTTGGGTAGAGTCTCCGTGTCCCCTGTGAGGGGGGATGGGGATGGGCACCCTGTGAGCCGGTATTTCCAGGCTTTTGGTTTTTGGCGGCTTTCCTTGGCAGTTTGCTATGCCTCCTGAGAGTCAGAGCAGCAGCGGCCAAATCTCAGCCTCTGTCTCAGAACAGAGGGATCGCGGACCGTTCTCCACTGATGTTCTGGCCACTTTAACTCTGTTACTGTTGGTGCTGCTCAACCCTGCAGCGTCCCGGGATGTGCGCCCCACACCGGGTGTCCCAGCCCTCACTTCCAGGACGGCGCGTCTCTGTCCTTTGTGTTTCTAACACCGCCCGCTGCCAGCCGCCAGCAGCCCCTGAACGCTCCAGAGCTCCCGGTCTCAGTCTGGTTACAGCAAGCACACAGGAGTTCCGGAGTTCCGTGAGAAGTCTGGTGGCACGCGCTCCCGGCTCATGGTCTCAGTCTGCTGTCTCGCGGGTGTCGTCTGCGAGTCCACCCGCTCCCCCGTGCAGGTGGCTCCCGCTTCCCGGCACCCAAACGGGGCAGCTCCCACCCCCTTCCGTTTATCTTCCAATATCTGTGCGCGGTTTCATGGCTCCCCGCTTCGTACCTCAATACTCAGCACTGGAGACCTTCATTTGTAGAGATCCAGATGTATCTTCCTGCATCTCAGGCTGATTCCGTGGATGTTCAGGCTGGTCTGGTACCTATCCAGCTTGACTCAGGGGACCGGCTGAAAAAGGGGTCCCCTACTATTCCACCATCTTAACTCGTCTCCAAGATTAATTATTTTAAATCAGTGTGTATAACACATGTAATATGATAAAACTATTCAAATTACATTGTAAATCCCTTAGTACCTACCAGCTAGTTAGTAGGACAACATGAATAAACAGAGAAGGGAAAAAAGTTTCTCAACTTTGGAGAAAACTACACTGAAATGTTTTTCCTTGTATTATCCAAAAATGAGCATAGGCTGTAGAGAAACTGCTATTAAACAGCAAGCCAACAGCTACTAGCATATACTGTGGTGGCATTTCAGAATTTTAGCCAAAAAAAGAAGAAAAATTCTTATGAGACATACCAAAAGTAAAATTATTTTTTTGTGATTTAGGAAAACAATACTAATATGCTTGCTTGGATAGCATAAACCATCACAACCTACACAACAATCCTGTGTGAGAGGCAGATCTCATAACATCCTCAGAGTGGTCACTGCTCAGCAGGAAGAACAGAGCTCAAAGTGCCCAGGCCAGGATTCAGCACCAAAGCCAAAGATTTTGAGTCTGGTGATGGTGTGTTTGCATGATGTCAAGAACATTATCCTTCTCAACCAAGACATTCCTTTAAGAACATCAAAAGACTGGGGAAAAGTTAAGGTACTCTGCTGCTTCCTGTTCCATTTCTCTGTCCTGATTACGTTTTCTTCAACTGTGGACCTTATAATTTTACCAGCAAAATAGGCTTATTTGGGAATAGTAGAGGAATAGCCATTTGGGACATGCAAGCTATGGCAAGCCATAGGCAAGTCTGGAAATCAAAGGAAAAAAATATTATTTTTTTAAGATGTATGTATTTAATGGAATATTACTCAACCATCAGAAAGGATAAATACCCACCATTTGCATTGACATGGATGGAACTGGAGGGGATTATGCTAAGTGAAATAAATCAAACATTATCATGTGGTTTCACTTATTTGTGGAACATAAGGAATAGCATGAAGGAGATTAGGAGAAGGAAGGGACAAATGAAGGAGAGGAAATCAGAGAGGGAGACGAGCCATGAAAGACTATGGACTCCTGGAAACAAACTGAGGTTTCAGAGGGGAGGGGTGTGGGGGGATGGGTTAGCCCTGTGATGGGTATTAAGGAGGACACGTATTACATGGAGCACTGGGTGTTATACACAAACAATGAACCATGGAACACTACATCAAAAACTAATGACGTACTGTATGGTGAATAACAACATAATAAAAAATAGTAATAATAATAAAATAAAATTATTCAGTATATAAAAAAACAAGTCTAGTAGAAAATGTATCTAGCCTCACCAACTAAATATTTTAGTTAAGATTAAAAAAAAGATTTATATATTTATTTTAGAGAGAGAGAGAGAGAGTGCTCATGAGAGGCAGAGGGAAAGAATCTTCATCTCTTCATCTCAATCTCATGACTCATAAGATCATGACCTCAGCTGAAACCAAGAGTCAGACTCTTAATTGACTGAGCCACCCAGGTACCTTGGAAAGGAAGATTATAAGAGAGAAAAGGAGGAAGTTGGTAGGTGGTACTATGAATGGAAGTTCATTGGAGGAAAGGAGAGTTCCGGGTGGTGGAGATTTCTCATTGGCTGAGTTGTGGTATTTTCTTATTGGCTGAGCTTGTCACTGGGCAGGGAGAAATTCTTCTTTCCTCCTTCTGAAGTAATAAGGTATGCTTCCTCCTGTTGGTAATTCAAGGTACATCTCTTCCTGCTGGGGTCTGCAATGGACAGACTGAGCACTCCCTCTTCTGGCCTCCAGACACCATTTTAAATGGTTTCCTTTATCCAGTTTCACACATCCAACCTCTATGCTCCTGGCATGAAAATAAATCAAGTCGATAGCTTTCACTGAAATTGCAGTGAGAAATAACATGTCTGCAAGCCATTAAGCATTGCCTTAAGTTTGGGTACATTTCTGAAAGCTTTTGTGAGGTTGAAGGAAAGATTGCAAAGTTCTTACCTCAGTTACCCAAATCAAGACAAACTGTAAGCATAATTCTCTCCCCCTAAAAGGTTTTACGTGTGGAGTGAATTTGTTCTCACACCCATCTCACTCTGCCGAAACCATCAGTTTCAGATTTCTTTCAATGTAATTTCACTGTTGGAGGGCAAAAGACAGAGCGAAAGACAACGCAGATGATGCAAATCCCCAAGATGCCCCAGTATCTTGCACATGTCTAATGCTCCCTCTCCTGCTCCACCCCCATCATGGGTGAAATGTGCAGTTGTCACTCACCACAGGCCACCAAGTAGACCTCTATTTTCTGCCAAGTTGGCCAACCCTGCCCAGACATGTAGGAAATACAATCAAGTCCTTCAAGAAAGTGGGATGGGCAGGAAATGTCTCATGCCCCCAGAGGAAGCTGCAGCCACCACCACCACAGGCACATCCTGGGGAGAGCTGGCAGAGGTTTGTCCGAAATCAATTAGAAAAGACAGTCAATGAGATTTCATTGAGATTGGATTAGGCTAAATTTTAATACACTTTCAAATACCACTCTGCTCCTGAGTTGACAGGAGCACTTCACTCACTAGTATTACACAAAATCCCAAACCCTCTGAAGCGGGAGGTAAGGGAGGGATAGTGAGAGACTGCTTATTATCTCTGTGGGAAAAACAAAGGTGGAAGATGGCTGATGGCCCTTGTCTGCATGAAGGGTGGTGGAATCTGTGCTCTTCCTCCCCCTCAAGTTCAACTGCTGCAGTAGATAGCAGGTGTAATTCAGCATTTTTGAATAGCAGTTGGCAGAGCACACAAGAACAGGTCTCATAATGCAAATTTGCCTAGGTTCATGACCTCAGCCTCCAGGCAACCTATTGTTTCAGAAAAACCTTTCTCAGCTCTAGGAAAGGGTGATGACTTCACAGATTGCATCCGGATATCTCTCTTCTGTCATTTTTTGGCTTCCTGATCCCAGGGTCAGCCCTGTCCTCAGTCACCATCCCTTCTATCCATAAAGCGGTCTTAACCAGTTAAGCTCTGCTTTAGAGGATCTTGCAGGAAAACTCTACTACAGCTGCTTTAAAAGGGGGAAATGTCAGCAAATCATGACTTAGAGAAAATTTTTGAAATTTAGGATTGTAGACAGTTTTTGCACCCAGAAGTGTTAAGGAAGGAAGGGCCAGAGGGCCCAGGGAAAGAACTGCAGGAAAGGATTTTCACTGGCTGAGTCCTCCAAGCCCTTTGTTTATTAAACTGACACTCAACTCATGCTGTCACATGGACTTGCTCCTTCAATGCCCACGGGCTCTTCAGAGTGCTTTCCTGCTACAGGATGCTACTGCAGAAAGCACAGAGCAACAGCTTCATAAAATCGAGCATTCTAAAGCAAGGAGGGGATTTCAAGATCATCTATTCAAATGCTTCATAGGAGTGCCAGGAAAGCTGAGGCCAAGAGGGAATCATCCAAGGTCACAGAATTCATTAGAACAGGCTACCGACATGCCTTTCATGTTTACCAGAGAAGTTGGAAGAACCTCCCTGACCATCTAAACATTGCCAAATGAACTTGATTTCAATGGAGCTTTAGCTCCGATAGAACTTCCAGCAGCAACGTGGTAGCACCTGGGAGAAACAGAGCAAAACCCAGACACTGTGATCACACCCCTGCCTGCCAAGGTCAGCCAGATTCTCAGAAAGCCAGACAAGAGCAGAGTCTGGAAGATTGCCCCTGTTCTTTGTTTTTGTCCTTTCATTTTTTTCAGACACCCACTGTTTGACCTGTTTTCCTAAAATCGGCTGCATTTTACCTCTATCCTTTTTATTTCTCCACAGTGAATTCATTGAGGCCTTTGACTAGATCTCTGCAGCTGTCCTTGAACACTTACCACAGAAGTGTGGTGGAAGGAGGTAATGCTGTCTGTGACTCGGGACAACCTCGTGTGTTGAGCAGTGTCCTGACTCCAGAATCCAAAAATGAGTGACACCTGAAGGTTCAAAGCAGCTCCAGGAGAGAGAAAAACATGACTAGAAAGTAAAATGGGCCAGCTGAGAACACCCCAAGAAAATAGGGAGTGTTCTGTGTTTTGTTGAAATATGGGGCTAAGGAGACTCTAACAGATGTCTCCAAAATGCTTTATGGCTGGTAATGGGAAGCTATTTCTCATGCCACTGAGAAAAAGATGTGAAGAGAAATAGGTACTGAGAGAAAAGAAGGAACAAGGACTGGAGTGGGAGATTTATGCCTTTATCTATTACAGGAGTCTTAAAACTGACTATTATCCTGATTTTTAAAACCTTGGAGCTCTAAGGCTCCGTGACCACGGTGTCTCAGAGATGCGGGAGGCCAACTTCTCAGCCACCCATGTTACCACCCATACCAAAGATCCTGCCCAGGTTCTGCAGCTCAGGACCAAAGGCCCTTCTAGAAGCCATGTCAGTTTAACAAATTCCCTTGTTCATCATGTGAACTTAGTCTTTCTCTCTCCATCTCTGTTCGTCTCTCTCTCTCTCTCTCTCTCTCTCTCACACACACACACACACACACACACACACACCATTCCCTGGTGAGAAAACTACTGCATAAGAAAATAATAAATTCTACTTTCCTTAATTGTATTTTTTAGTGTAAAGGGAAAAAAGATAAGATTGGAGCACTTTTATCTCCAATAAGTGGCCTTATAGTAAAAATAAAAATGACATGACTGAATGAATGAATTAGAAATAAAGCGTCAAAAGCTTAACTGGAAAGATGCCATCCCAAAATCCAGGAGTCAAGATTATGAGTTTAGATAACTCCATTGGGCATCAATCCACATAGCCACAAGAAAGTGCACAGGAATTGAAAACACAAAGTTTCACAAACCAATCTAGAATATTCTTGGAGAAATTTAAGCAGTGGTAAGAAAAAAAGAAGAAAGATTTGTTAAAGCCCAGTCAGCCTTGGTTAATTCCCTGAGGAGCCCAATTCACCAAGCTGGCACACCCTCACCCTCAGGAGGAGCACTGACATCCTGCCCAGAACCCAACCAGGGGAAATGCACCAAACAGTATTGCTCTGGACCATTCTCCTGCTTTCTCTGTGCTGAGCTAAATTATACTCATCTGTCCAGTTCCAAAGAAAGTCTCACCTTTTCCAAAAGTGTTTCTGTGCATGTTGAACCTTCTTTCCTGAGGCCCCTATAAACACATGAACTCAGAATATTCTTTATGTTTTATGTAATATTTGCTGTTGTAAATCTCATCTCCTCAAGAAGCAAGTTCTTTTGAAAGGAAGTAACCAAGTGTTATATTTCTTGTGTATCTCCTACTATACCTAGCATGGCATCAGGCCACGAAGTCTCAGTAAACACTCACCAATTGATTGAACAAAAGGATGAGGAGGCTAAAACAGAAAAGCTTAAAAGGGGAGACACAGAACAAAAGACGGGGGCCATTACAACCAGGAATGGCACTTGGGGGTGCTTGGGAAAGAAACAGGAGGACCCAGCAAGTAAATATGGAAGGATTTTGAGAGGAAACATGGCCTATAGGCCAGGAATGGAAAGCTTAGTCTGTGCCCAGCACAATGTGCAGAGCTGTCATAGGTCATAACTCATTGAATCCTCACAGCAACCCTATAAGGTACATACACTGAGGCACAGTGAGCTCAATTAGCTTGCATGAGATGGAACAGCCAAGCAGTGTGAGAGCCACAATTCAAAGCCAAGCATTCCTGCCCTAGGGCCCCTGCTCCTTATTAACACGCTCCACCAGCCCCTGGGAAAGAATGAGGAAGAGAAGCTGTGGGTATCCAAACCAATTTTTGCAGCAATGCCTGATCACAGAGTTCATAGCAAATTTTAAAATATTTTTGCTCAACCAGAAAGATGTACAAACACAGAGAATCAAATACAGTTTGTTTTTCTTCATTCTCCTGACAAGTACAGAATGGAATAAAAATATGCATGTAGGCATGCATGCATAAAGGGAGGTACAAGTGCTTCCTGAGCCCATGTCACACCTCTCAACCCTCCTCGGGTTTCAGTCACAGCTCTCATGGCACAGACTGCATCCCATTTCCAGTTGTCCCTCTGCTTTTCTGCCTGAGATTCCCCCAAATTCTTGGAAACCTGTTCAGCAACAGCAGGCCCAGGGATGTTCACGCCCCCAGAAAAAACTCTCAATTATGAGATAATTGCCTTTCCCTCCAGAAAAGAGGATCCCAGGGGGATTACATTCTAGGTGCCCTCAGCAATAACCAGCTCAATAATAAACACTTTATTGAATGTACTTTTGTCCCTACCTCAATCTCCCTCCCTCTGATGCCTGCTTTCTAGGATGGCTTTGTGAGCTGATAACTATAACAGACCAAGAAAGCAGAAGCTCAGAATGGGCTTCAGGAACTGGACTGTTCACCAGTCAGTAGGTGACAAGGACCCTGTCACAGGTGGTCAACGGCGGTAACTCCTAACATTATAGAGTTCAACAATGGCCGAGACTCTCACATGACAGGACTGGGAGGGGTACAGGGGAAAGGGAAGCACTGGTCTAGACAGGACCCCTGGCATTTGAATGGTACAAGAGTATGTGTGTATATTATAGAATTGACTGGCTTTTGTTACCTGCTGGTAGGGCTGGAATCTGAGTGAGGCAAGCTGAAAATTTGAGGGGGCATCAAAATACCAATCAAGTTAAGTAATAGTTTAATTCACTTTAATTCTATCATGACTTAACATTTTTGTGTTTTATTCATCATGTGTTGTTTGCATTGATTTTCATTTTTTAATGCAGTTGATCCTTGAACAATGCAGGCATTAGGGGTGCCAACAACCCACACAGTCAAAAATCCATGTATAGAGGCACCTGGGTGGCTCAGTCGTTAAGCGCCTGCCTTCGGCTCAGGGCGTGATCCCAGCGTTCTGGAATGGAGCCCCACATCAGGCTTCTCCGCTGGGAGCCTGCTTCTTCCTCTCCCACTCCCCCTGCTTGTGTTCCCTCTCTCGCTGGCTATCTCTCTCTGTCAAATAAATAAATAAAATCTTAAAAAAAAATCCATGTATAACTCTTCACTCTCCAAAAACATAACTACTAATAGCTTATTGTTGATGAGAAGCCTTATTGATAACATAAACAATCAACACATGTTTTATATGTTATATGCATCATATGCTATAGTGTCATAATAAAGTAAACTAGAGAAAAGAAAATGTTATTAAAAAAATAATAAGGAAGACAAAATACATTTATGGTACTGTAATGTATTTGTGGAAAAAATCCATGTATAACCACTTATGTAATAAATAAGTGCATATAACCACCCATGTAGTTCATGCCCATGTTGTTCAAGGGTTAACTGTATTGCATTAAAATATTATCTTCCTTGGTTACTAAAGTTTTTTGGCACCCACTTAAATTTTGCTCCAGAGGTGAGTGCCTCAACTGCCTCACCCTAATTCTGGCCCTGCCTGTCTTAAAAGCCTTGAAGAAAGGCTCAAGTTGGCCAACGTTATAAGTCAGATCATTCCATGAAAGCTAAAATGTCTCATGCCATCTTCACATCCTATAGTCCATGAGCAAACTGTACTGAGAGGTTTGGCTCAGAATTGTCATGAGAATGGTAGAACTGTCAAAGAGAATGAGTGAGCATTAATAGGTCTCCAGTCTTAAAGAAAAAGTGGGACCCTGGGTCAGAGGATGGGTTTTGAAGTGTAAGACTCCCCCAAACCCTCCAGGTCAGCTGAGCCCCCACCCTGGCCTTCTTTTTTGTTGGAGAAGAATGTAGAAGGCACCATCCCCTGCTGGAGACATGCCAAGAGCTCACATGTGGCAGAGATAAAGTAACAATGGCCTATCTCTGCATCTCTGACTTGCCTCCAAAACAATAATGAGGAAAATAATGAGGAAATAGATACCTCACCACAAAGTGCCAAATCTTGCTAATACCTATTGGAAGGAGCCAGAGGAACATGTATGGGCATGAGTGTTGAGGGTATTAGAAGAAGGAAAAGGATATGAGGTTGGGTAGGGGAGAGTTTATTCACATGGGAACTTTCTCTTGGGGTTCAGGATTTAAAAGTCTGGCAAGGATGAAGGGTTGATCCTGTGGAGCTGGCAGGATGGTTCCCTGAAAATAGACCTCATGACACCTACAGTGAATGAGAGGCAGAGGCCAGACATACAATGGTAGGGTGTTGAGGAAGGAATGAGAAAGTCGAGGAGGAGGCCATGCTCAAATGGTTTTGTCAGATGAAATAAGAGAACCCATCACCTAGATACATCCCATAGGAGGGCACAGGGATAGTCCCTTCACTTAAGAAGTGCTCTAGTGAGAGGAAACCAACATTTGAGATGCTCAGTGTCCACTTAATCTAGGGCTGACATTAGAAGATGTCACCATTAGAGTGGGTTACCTAGTGTCAGAGACAAAAGGAGTCCTGATTTAAGAGAGGCTAGGAGACAAAATTTAATCATCAGTGGACATCAAGGTGGACATAATTACTGTAATAGGTTTCAAACCCAGAACTGCAAACAAGGCTCCTTGATCTGCAGGAATTTATCAGAACAGCAAATAGACCCTATGTTTCTTCATGTAAGATGACCCAACAGTCAACATGAATATTATTTGACTTATATAGATGATATCAACTGTTGCAATTGAAAGTCATAATCCTTCACCAAGGCTCCGGGTATGAGCCATTTCTCAGACCTGAAGTCCCTGAGAAAGAATCCTGCCAAGTCCCCACAGGGATATGCAGTGAGAATTTCTTAAGTCTTCTCCAAGGAGACCTGGCATCATTTACCAGATTTCCTCACTGGGGAGACAGAATATCCAGATCTTTCAAAGTTACTGAATTAGATGGTTTAGGTGACATGGACACCAAATTAGACAAAATACCACAATGACAAACCAAATGGAGCCAAAAACATCTCATTGCAGATTCAGTTGGTCTGTGGACCCACCGGGTGGTCATTTCCCTGGACCCCAAGTGCATATTGAGGTGGATACTTAGCAGCTGGCAGAACTCTCACAATGATTTTCTGGAAGGTGGAGTAAACCACTACGGTAGGAAGAGTCATATAGAGGGTATTGAAACTGCCCCCTCCCAGCCAAGACAATAAATCAGAAACAATATTCTGATGACAGTTGCCAGAATATCCCCATTCTATTCACCTGCGTGACCCCTGCAAAAAGCCAGATACAATAAGATGGACAATGGCATGCTCACATGAATTTAACCAATAGCCCTCATCACGGCTGCTAGGCCAGACATGCAATATTTACTCAAACAAATAATACAGTCTCTGGCAGTTGGTATGCAGCTATGGTCAGGATGAAGGCACCCTTTTCAATCTTCATCACCGAAGAGGACCCAAGGCTGCTGATATTCATGGGAATACTAGCAGGACCATTCAGTCTCTTGCCTGGCTCTATGTTAACTCTCCTGGCCTGCCCCAAATAGTTCACAGGACTCAGGATCACCTGACAGACCACAGAACTTCAAAGACCCACTACGTGAGCAGCTTTATGCTGACTATAACTGGTGCACAGGAGTGGCAAGTACTATAACTGCGATGATAAGAAATATGTATCCCATAGCATGAGAAGTGACTCTTAAAAGGGGTTCACCACATCAATGATGTTTTCAGGGGTCCAGTGGTCTGGGGGAACAGTCAAGGAGAGCATTGCATCCCCACCACTAAAAGAGATGCATAACACTTGATTTAGATTTTGGAGGCAGCGTATACTACTGGTAATTCTGTATGTCAGGTATATCAGAAGGCTACCAGAGCAAGTGAGGGTTCCACAGCAACTCCAGGCTCCAGGGCAAGCTTCCAGGACAAGGCATGACCTGGCAGGTCCAAAGGGGTCAGAGGTTTCCATGGTAGGAAAGGAGACCACGTGGAATCTAGCCAACCCACAGTAGGAGAATTGCAACATAGACTCCAATTTTCTGGAACAAGACCATGCAGAGGATTAACTCACCCTTTGGAAAGTAGCTCCTATGCATTACTGTATCCTAGTAGAGTGAGAATCTATCCATCAGACATCATGCAACTCTATCACCCTAGCTGCCCACAATGAGCTCAGTATCATTGATCCACCATGTCTCAGTTATCTATTGCTGTATACCAAACCCCTCAAAAGTAAGCAGCTCATGTATAGAAATGCAACTGATTTCTGAGCATTGATTTTGTATCCCGCCACATTACTGAATTGCTCTATAACTTCTAGTAGTTTGGGGTGGATTCTTTTGGGTTTTCCGTATAGAGTATCATGTCATCTGCGAAGAGAGACAGTTTGACTTCTTCTTCGCCAATTTGGATACCTTTTATCCCTTTTTGTTGTCTGATTGCTGTTGCAAGGACTTCTAGTGCCATGTTGAATAACAATGGCAAGAGTGGAAACCCTCGTCGTGTTCCTGATCTTAAGGGAAAGCCTTCCAGCTTTTCCCCATTGAGAATGATATTTGCTGTAGGCTTTTCATAGATGGTTTTTATGAGATTGAGGAATGTACCCTCTATCCCTACACTCTGAAGGGTTTTCTTTTCTTTTTTTTTTAAATGATTTTTTATTAAAGATATTCCATGCTCATGGATTGGAAGAATTAACATAGTTAAAATGTCCATGCTACCCAGAGCAATCTACACTTTCAATGCTATCCCGATCAAAATACCGATGACATTTTTCAAAGAACTGGAACAAATAGTCCTTAAATTTGTATGGAAACAGAAAAGGCCCCGAATCTCCAAGGAACTGTTGAAAAGGAAAAACAAAGCTGGGGGCATCACAATGCCGGATTTCGAGCTGTACTACAAAGCTGTGATCACAAAGACAGCATGGTACTGGCACAAAAACAGACACATAGACCAATGGAACAGAATAGAGAGCCCAGAAATGGACCCTCGGCTCTTTGGGCAACTAATATTTGATAAAGCAGGAAAAAACATCCGGTGGGAAAAAGACAGTCTCTTCAATAAATGGTGCTGGGAAAATTGGACAGCTACATGCAAAAGAATGAAACTTGACCACTCTCTCACACCATACACAAAAATAAACTCCAAATGGATGAAAGACCTCGATGTGAGACAGGAATCCATCAAAATTCTAGAGGAGAACATAGGCAACAACCTCTACGACATCGGCCAAAGCAACCTTTTTCATGACACATCCCCAAAGGCAAGAGAAACAAAAGATAAAATGAATTTATGGGACTTCATCAAGATTAAAAGTTTCTGCACAGCCAAGGAAACAGTCAGAAAAACTAAGAGGCAGCCCACGGAATGGGAGAATATATTTGCAAATGACACTACAGATAAAAGACTGGTATCCAAGATCTACAAAGAACTTCTCAAACTCAATACACAAGAAACAAATAAACAAATCATAAAATGGGCAGAAGATATGAACAGACACTTTTCCAATGAAGACAAAAAAATGGCTCACAGACACATGAAAAAATGTTCAAAATCATTAGCCATCAGGGAAATTCAAATCAAAACCACACTGAGATACCACCTTACACCAGGTAGAATGGCAAAAATTGACAAGGCAAGAAACAACAAATGTTGGAGAGGATGTGGAGAAAGGGGATCCCTCCTACATTGTTGGTGGGAATACAAGTTGGTACAGCCACTCTGGAAAATGGTGTGGAGGTCCCTTAAAAAGTTAAAAATTGAGCTACCCTATGACCCAGCCATTGCACTATTGGGTATTTAAACCAAAGATACAGACGTACTGAAAAGAAGGGCTATATGCACCCCAATGTTCATAGCGGCATTGCCCACAATAGCTAAATTGTGGAAGGAGCCAAGATGCCCTTCAACAGATGACTGGATTAAGAAGATGTGGTCCATATATACAATGGAATATTACTCAGCTATCAGAAAGAACGAGTTCTCAACATTTGCTGCAACATGGGCGGCACTGGAGGAGATAATGCTAAGTGAAATAAGTCAAGCAGAGAAAGACAATTATCATATGGTTTCTCTCATCTATGGAACATAAGAACTAGGAAGATCGGTAGGAGAAGAAAGGGATAAAGAAAGGGGGGGTAATCAGAAGGGGGAATGAAGCATGAGAGACTATGGACTCTGAGAAACAAACTGAGGGCTTCAGAGGGGAGAGGGGTGGGGGAATGGGATAGGCTGGTAATGGGTAGTAAGGAGGGCACGTATTACATGGTGCACTGGGTGTTATACGCAACTAATGAATCACCAAACTTTACATCAAAAACCAGGGATGTACTGTATGGTGACTAACATAATATAATAAAAAAATATTATTATAATTTTTAAAAAGTAAGCAGCTCAAACTGTCTTTATTTGTCACAAGTCCATTGGTCAGGGTAGTTGAATTTTTTGTATGGAGGTTCAGGGTTCCCAAAAATACCATGTAGAAGATGGTAGGCCTTCTAAAGGCTCTGATGATCCATGTTGCATGTAAATCCTCTCCCAAGGTATTTGAAAGTTCCAGTCCATTACAGACTCAAGCTCTGGGTCTGGGATCCCATCATCTAAATCAGGTCCGGGTGCAGAGGAGGCTCTCCAGGAGCAGTTCCTCTTGATTGGAAGACCCGTGAACTCAAGAGACAAGGTATCTACCCCATAGGCACTCAAAATGCAAAGACGGGCCAGGAGAGGGAAAACAAGACACTTCCAATGCAAAAGAAAGAAAACGGAAGACATGAAGCAGTCACTGGTCATCTATATCCATTGTGAAACCTAGCTGGGCACATAGTCTGGGATTAGAGTCATAAGGACGGGCCCTTAAGACTTCAAGACACGAGTACATGGGTCTTTGTGTTCTCACATCAATGCCCACCAGACAGCATGTGCCTCAGAGGAAACAACAACAGGGTGGACAGATAACTCACCCAGGAGATGTCAGTTTCCATCCCCAACACCCAGTGCCTGGAAGGTGGCCCATGAATGGAGCAGCTATGGTGGCAGGAGGGGGACTGCTCATTGGCCCAACTGCATGGCCTCCACTCACTATGGCTCTTCCAGACACCCAATCTGCCAGCATAGCCCCCTTGGGCAGATGAGGCAGCTACTGGTAATTAACCTGCTATTAAGTTAATACCCTGAATTTTTTCCACCTTGGGAGACAATAGCAATGCATCCTTACAAAATTGATTCCAGATATTGGATTCCTTTCCCTGAATGCTGTTCGGCAGGCAGAACCAGGATTTGAAGACTTACAGAGTGCCCCTTTATCACTATCACCTCAGACTAAGGGGTTGGTCCAATTTATAGGGAAGGAGGTGTGGCAAGAATCTCATAGTGCATCACTGTTAAGCAGTCAACTGGACCGGTCTCCCACTTCCATTGATCATATTAATGCCATGTCTTCTCCTAAATAAAAGTCTGATACTTTCCCTTCCCAGCCTAAAAGGCTTTGATAGTTTCCCAAAGATTCCAGAATATGGACCAAATCTCTCAGTATGTTATGTAAGGCCTTTTATAACATAGGACCAAACTCCTTCTCAGCCTCATCTTCTGATGTGACCACTAGCTTCATTCACCAAAAGCCACAATGAACCCACCTTGTTTTCTGAAAGCATCTGCCCTCTTAGGCCATAGCATTTAAATTTGCTACTCCTTCTTTGGCATACCCTTGCTCTCCTTCTAGAACCCACCACCACCACCACCACACCTCCCCTAAGATCTGCATGCTATTCCTGCATACCATCACTATGTAACAAATCACCACAAATTTAGCAGCTTAAAAGAAACTCCCAGTTTCTGTGAACAGGAATGCAGGCACAGCCTACCTGTGTCCTCTGGCTCAAGGTCTCTCACAGGCTGCAACAAGTTACCAGCTTTTGGCTCCAGAAAATTCTCCCTGGGAGCAGCAGCTGCCCCAGCTGGTAGGGTGTTGTGGTCTCAGGTAAACATGCTAGGAGCAGAAACCAGGGAGAAACACAAGAAGCTGGAACACTGTCACTTACTTGATCAAGAGCTCATAAGTACCTAGAAGATCCTCGAATATCCTAGCTGCTGAATCAATTCTCAAAACTCTTCCCAAAAGAAAATTCATTTGATAGAATACATTCAGTTGCCTCAAAGGCAGTCTCTTGAGTGGCTCAGTCAGTTAAGTGTCTGACTCTTGGTTTTGGCTCAAGGTCCTGATCTCAGGGGTGTGAGATCAAGTCCCTCATTGGGCTCAGCACTCAACATGGAGTCTTCTTGAGAGTCTTTCTCCCTCTCCTTCCCCCTCCGCACTTCTCACTCGTGTTCTCGCTCTCTCTCTTAAATAAATAAATATATCTTTTTTTTTAAAAGGCAGTCTCTTGCTGCAGAAATGCCTAATTACATGCAAAATTCTGGAACCCACCGACTTACTCTATTCAGCCAGTGGGGCATGGGATCACTGTAGGGAACAGAAGAAGGGAAGGCAACCCACAACACTACTGTTGTGATGTATGTAGCCTTTTGTCTGTAAGTTTTATCCGGTAGAACTGAATGGTTTACCATCATTACTGGAAAATCTTGTTTTATGTAAAATACCTTCAGGTGTCACTAGATCATTTTTTAAGATTCATTCTTTTCAAACATATTTACTGAGCACCTGCTTGGCCCAAGGAGGGGCTCTGTCCTGAGCACAGACCTGGTCTTCCTCAGCTCCCCCTTCATGAAGTGATATGTGGTGTGAAGCACTAGAAATTGCTGCAAACCGCCCTGCTGAGAGCCCACTAACAAATGACAGGACTCTAATTTGCATATTTAGTCCCAGTAGATGATCCCAGGGTTTGTTTCCACTCCTGAGAGAAAGTCAATTGAATTGTCTTTTTAATCCTTTTTACCATTTTAAAATACGACTATTACTAACTTGCAGTAGGTTAACTCCCTCCAGGCGTGTACTTAAAAGACAAGCATAATACCCACTCAAGGCTGGAAGAAACAAGCAAGCTTGCCTTTTCTTCAGAAATGCCATTTCACTGGAAATAACTGAAATTGCTCTCTCTCTTTCAAGAATTCATAAAATGGATTCAAAGAAAGTATCTGGACTGGCGGACTCTAGACACTTGCCCTGTGGAGAGGGCAGGAGGCACCAGCACAGTTCAGTGCCCACAGCAGAGTGAACTTGATGACGGGGTAGAAGGGACAAGGCAGGTGACAGTGCCTGGCACATTTGCCAGTGCATGGTGGACACTGGGAACTGTTCATTGCCCAAGAGACTCTGGCACCAGTGGCATGCATATGTCACTGATTTTCTCTTGAGGAAGAATCCCAACATCAGAGGAGAACCATGGGGTCCACTTCTACCAAGCTGGAAGAGGGACCTCCATTCTGTACCTCCAAACCCCCACCCTGCAGTTCTGGAAATGTCCATGTGAAAAAGATGAGGCTGCTGAGACTAAACCACTCAAAGGTCTAGGAAACCGACAAGTGTCCGTGAATACACAGTGTATGATGAATCTCAGGATACTCCTGATTCCCAGGGACCCTGAACTCATCTGCAGCCAAGAGCCACCCACACCAGCTGGTGCATGAAGGGAGCCCACAGGGTCAGGACGAATGAACCTGGGCCCATGACAACTTCAGTTTCTGAGCAGGCCAGGAGAGATTCCCAATGTCAAAGCAAGCCCCTCAGGCCCCTCACCCCAGAGATGACAAAATTTCCATGGCCCTGCTATGGCTCAGAGGGCACCTGGGTAGCCAGCCTTCCAAGATTTGTCACTAACTATAGACATTAGGAAAGTTACTTAACACTGTGCCTCAGCTTCCACATCTATGAAATGGGAATCTTAATTGTAAATATCTCATTGAATCACTGTGAGTTAAATAATTTACTGCTTGGACCGGAGTCTGGAACATAGAAAGTGTTCAGTGCAGGTTAACTGATGCTTGGGTGAGCTATCAAAAGGAACCTTCAGGAAGGAGGGGGTCTCTGCACACTGCTCCGAAGTGGAAACAGTTTGTGGGCTGCTGTGATTTTATCTTACCCTGTTCCTATGAAAAGAATTAGCCATCGGGAAAATGCCCCAGACTGCTGTGGGAGAGTTAAAATTGCTCTTAGCCGTTAATTCTGGAGTCCAGCTAAAGAAACAGAACCAACAGCCATGCAAGCTTAGCACCAAAAGCAACCTTCGATCCCAGGGAATCTGTAGTCTAAAGTTGTCTGATTTTTAGTTTTATCCTCCTGTGTCTAGCCCTGGATACAGATATCCTGTTTACTGAGCAAAAGGATTAATACATTTATTTCCTTAACAAGCTCAGGGAACAGTCAACAAATATTTATTAATCGAATAAATGACACCAATGGATATTTGATGTTTATGCTAGGTATTTGGAGGAGGTAAAATTTGGGGAGATAGAAATAGTTTGTGCTTTATTTGGAAAATAAAATTAAAATACAATATATGACCAAGGATTATATGTGAGAAGACAACTGAGACTACAAAATAATCTCCATCCACCCTTTCTAAGTTAGTTCTTTTAAGATTTATTTATTTATTTATTTATTTATTTTAGAAAGTGAGAGAGAGAGAGAGAGCTCATGAGTGGTGGGGAGGGGCAGAGGGTGAGAGAGAGGGAGAGAAGCAGACTCCCTGCTGAGCACAGAGCCTGAGGAGTGTGTCAATCTCACAACCCTGAGATCATGACCTGAGCCAAAATCAAGAGTTGGATGCTTAACCTATTAAGCCACTCAGGTGCCTCCTAAGTTAATTTCTAAGTTCTTTTAAAGATATAACTATGTTCAAAACACCTGAACACATTTGTCCCCTGAAATGAGATTGCAAATTGGTGGTGCTTGGGGGTGACACCGGAGTGCAGAAGGTACAAATTTACAGAACTCCAGGAGGGTACAGAGTGGCAAGCCAACAGAAGATAAGCCAAACCACTCACTTCTCAATGGCTAGATCCATGCTTCCTACCAGCTCACCCCCAGGAAAAGACCCCAAAGCTGCCAACACAAGAGCTGCGTATAGACCAGGCATCCTCTTAAGGAAGCAAGTACACAACAGCTTCCTAGAGAACCCAAGTTGAAAGAAAACTTTCCCACTCAGGATAAGCCTGCAAATCGCAACTTCAAAGCACACAAGAATAAAGTTGATAAGAAAAACATTCGACAAATTCAACAGTCAAGGTATAAATGTACTACTGACAAAACACAAATAGAACAACCCAAAAATGACTTTTATATAAATATATTTAATTTTTTCAAGTAAGTAATATTAAAAAGCAAGTACAAAAGTAAGATTAAAATAGGGAATTATGATTAAGAACAGATGGATATTAAAAATATCAAATAGAAATTCCGGAAATAAAAATTAGAAACATCAAAATAGCTCAACAGACAAGAATGCCTCCACTGGATTTGATAAAATAGAGAATTAAAGTTTACATAAAGTTAACATATAACCCTGTATTGTATTGATTGAGATTAACTAGAGAGACAATCAGAACCCAGAAAAGGAAGAGATCTCTGTGATTGAAGTTGTTTCTGGAAGTTTCTGGAAGAATTGACTTGACCCAGTCCTAGGTGCTCCTAACAGAAAGCCGAATGAATTATCAGATGTATATTCTAGAGTGTTGCTCCCTATGGCTCTACAGTCCTTTGCAACAAAACCCTAGAAGTTCAAAAAGCAAAAGAACTCTTTAAATGAAAACAGAAAACGCACTGAAGATGGGGAGAGAAGGGAACCCTTGTGCACTGCTGGTGAGGATGTGACATGGAGCAACCACTGTGGAGAACAGTATGGAGGTTCCTCACAAATATTAAATACACAATTGCTATATCATCCAACAACTTCATTTCTAGGTATTTACCCAAAAGATTTGAAAGCAGGGACCTGAACAGATATTTGTACACCCACATTCATAGCAGCAATATTCACAGTTGCTGAAAGATGGAAACAACCCAAATGTCCATCAGAGATGAATGGGTAAACAAAATGTAAGATGGATAGGTATATAGATGTGATGGAGTATTATTCACCTTAAAGAAAGAAAAAAACTCTGATACAAGCTACACCATGGATGAACCTGGAAGACATTATGTTGAGTGAAATAAGCCAGACACAAAGAGACACATATGGTATAATTCCAAGTATATGAGGTATCTAAAGCAGTCAAATCCATAGAGACAGAAAGTAGAATGGTGATTGCCAGGGAATGGGGGAGGGGCTGGAACGAGGAGTTAGTGTTCAATGGGTCTAGAATTTCAGTTTGGAAAGATGAAAAAGTTCTGGACATGGATGCTGGTGATGGTTGCACAGCACTGAATATACTTAATGCCACTGACTTGCATATTTAAATATAGTTCACATGGTAAATTTTGTTTTATGTTTTACCACAATAAAATAAAGAAAAAAAATTGCACACCAAAGATCATTAGATACAACTCAAAGGTCTTCTAAATTATGTGTACTAAGCCAGCTCCCTCACCTGTCTCAAACCTCATGTGTTAAGCCAGCATCAGTAAAAAGTTGGCTGTTTCAGTAAAAGTCAAAGGAAGCCATCTTGAAAAGACTTTCTGCTATAATGTAGAATCTTAACAGTTCTAACAGATAGAATTTTAAACCCCAATATGATGTTAAATATTTATATAGAGTTTGGTTATAGAAACTATGTATATGTTTATATCCTACCTCCTACACATACATACTGTAAAATAAAAAAGAAAGTATAATTTTGAGAAGTAAAATAGAGATGTTAGATAGAGTACTGGCATTATTTAATGAAGTTGAACTTACCTGTACCTAAGATCCTACCAATTCATTCATAAATTTATCATTCTTAAAAACTCCGGCCAGAGCCATTGCTGTTCACTGAAAATTGTCATCTAAAAGCAACAGTGAATGTTCACTCTGGACCGTGAGCCTGGGAACTGGGACTCCCCCTTCTTCCAGACAGAGGGGTTTGCAGTCAAGTTCAGCTTCCCATACCCTATGGGCTGAATGTTTGCATTCCCCGAAAATTCATGTGTTGAAACCCTAAGCTCCAATGTGATGGTATGTGGAGACAGGTCCTTTGGAAGGTGATTGGGTCATGAGGGTGGAGCCCTCATGATGAAATTAATGCCCTTACAAGGAGACAGGGACCTGAGGTGCTCTCACCCATGTGCTCACGTCCTCTCTCTCTCTTTCTCTCTCTCTCTCTCTGCCAAGTGAGGACACAGCCAGATGGCAGCCATCTGTGAAGCAAGATGGCCTTCCCCAGGAACCTGATCATGTAGGCACCCTGATCTCAGACTTCCCAGCCTCCAGAACTATACAAAATAAAAGCTATTTAAGCCATTCAGTCTATAGTATTTTGTTAGAGAAGCCTGAACTAAGTCACCATAGAACCAGTGGCTTCTTCCCACCAGCAGGAGGGATTGCGTGTCCTCATGGACTCAGAGAATCCCAACAGCTCCAGTTAATAACTTGAGCCCAGCCTGTCTGTGGGGAAGTACATAGGCCTCAAAGTTGCCCTATAAAAAGGAAGAATAAAAGGGGCAAATCGTTCCACTAAAACACAAATTCAGTCTGGAAGACCTACCAGGGCTCACCTCACAGTGGGATGAGGAATAGGGAGGGCTTTTATTTTCTCAACTACCCTTGGTCTGTTTCATTGTCCCTTTCTCTAAGGAAGCTAATTTCCTAATTTCTAACATGAGACAGGAACTCATCAGGCCTGGTGCGCAACACCAGTCTGTTTGGCACTCGATTCTCTCCTCTGTCAGTAGTAACAGCTGGGGAGCAACACAGCTTCCTGTGACAGGAAGTCCTGGGAGAAGGCTAAGTCCCTGCCTGCCAATTTCTGAATTCAATACGCACTCACCTGGCATCACAATTACTCCAGAACTTGATGAGAATACTAATACTCTCTAATTCTGGCATGATTACTGCATGCCCTTTTCCCACTCTCCCTTCATTCATCATCAGGCTTTACATGGACAGTATATTGAAATTAAATGTGCCAAGAAGGGGAAAGACCAGGACAAGATAATATTAATAATACTGAGTGTTAATTATAAGCCAAAAAGTAAGACTACACTTTCCTGTTATTTCTTTTTCTTTTTGTCATTAAATATACATGCAGAAAAGCACATAGCAGAATTACAGTTTAAAGAATAATTATAAAGCAAAACCCTCTGTAACTACCAGCCAGGTCAAGCAATTGTGTGCCAGAACCCCAGAAGTCACCCCTCCCTCCTGCATCCTTCCCAGACCCCTACTCTATCCACCTCAAGAGGTTACCTACCCCTTTATGATGTTAGTTTCCTGGATGTCTTCCTAGTTTTATCACATATGTATATATACCCTTACCTAACGTACTCTGACTTTACCTGGTTTTGAAAGTCATGTAAATGGAATCAGTCTTACATATGGTTTTTGTGTGCACGTGTGTTAGTTTATGTCTTGCTAGTTTTGTGCAATATCATGTTTGTGAGATTTATCCATTTGTTCATTCTCATTAATGTATAACATTTCACTGACTGGATTTATGAATGAATTTGATGAGTATTAGGTATGGGTATGTTCAACTGCAGTAAATAATGCCAAACTATTTCCCAAGGTGGTTGATTAAGTTCATCTGCCTGCCAGCAGTGTCTGAGAGTTCCTGCTGCTTCATAGTTCATCAACACTTGGTATTACCAGTCATTTGAATTTTACCCATCCATCAGTGAGTGTGTAATAGAGTCTCATGATGGTTTGAATTTGCATTTTCCTGGTTACCAATGAGTTTGATTATCCTTTCATGTCCATTAGCTATTTACATATCCTCTTTTGTGAAATACCTATCCAAGCCTTTTGCCCATTTCTCCTTTGGGTTTTCCAACTATTCATTTGCAGGAGTTCCTTATGCATTCTTGATACCTTCTCTTTTTCAGATACATATGTCAGTAGTATCTTCTCCTACTAGGTGGAATTGTCTCTTCACTCTCTTTAATGGAGTCTTTTGATAAAATTTGCTTTGAAGTATAAATATATTACATTTTATCAGTATTTTTCCTTTTGGCTAGTGGATTTTGCATCTTTTTATGAAATTCTTCCCTATGCCCCAAGTTATAAAGATTCTCTCTTAAGACTATCTTCTGGGGCGCCTGGGTAGCGCAGTCGTTAAAGCGTCTGCCTTCGGCTCAGGGCGTGATCCCGGCGTACCGGGATCGAGTCCCACATCAGGCTCCTCCGCTGTGAGCCTGCTTCTTCCTCTCCCACTCCCCCTGCTGTGTTCCCTCTCTCTCTGGCTGTCTCTCTGTCACAGAAATAAATAAAATCTTTAAAAAAAAAAAAAAGACTATCTTCTAAATGTTTTCATTTGCTTTTTACACTTAGGTCTTTAATCCACCCAGAATTGATTTTTGTGCATGACATGAGGTCCATTAGGTCCAATTGTCCTAGCATCACTTACTAAAAAGACTGTTCTTCCCCTCCCCTGCTTTGTAGTACCAACTCCCTCATATATCAAGTGTCAACATGTGCCCTGGCCTCTAATTTTTAAGGCTTTCTATTATGAATTTTTAGTCCAAGGCTCCTCTACAAGAACATTTCTCTTATTACTTACCATACCTTTTTAATGTCCTAGGACCAGTAATCCCACCTCCTCTGCTTCTCCAAGTGTGTGGCTGTTCTTGGTCTTCTGTATTTCCATATAAATATTAGATGAGACTCTCAGAATTTTTTAATGTTCTGCTAGATTTTTACTAGAATTATACAGGCTCAATATATCAATGTCGAATCTTCTAAACCATGACTATAGTATATCTCTCCATTGATTTAAGTCAATTTAAATCACATTGTATAGTTTTCTGCAAAGAGGTATCACACATCATTTGCTGTTTGACTCCTGTATTCTTCACACTCTTCAATGCTTTGAGAAATGGCACCTTTTTTAATTTTTCTAATTCTTTAATTTGGTAAAAAGAAAAACAATTGATCTTTTTTAATGTGCCAGGAACCTTCAGAACCTCTTTTTTATTTTAATGATTTATTAAGTAAATGTTTTTCATAAAAAATCCAAGATTTCAATAAATGTGCATGAATGGCTATATATGCAATTTGTTTTTAATACTGGTGGGATGGGATAGTCATAACTAATAAAAAGCCTAAAGGTCTCACGGTCTGTGAGTGTTAATGTGATACAATGAGAACTATTTTCACAAAATGTCAAGCAAGTTACACAAGCATATTACATATCATACAAATTAATTTTTATTTATAAGAATGTGATCTAAAAAAAAGAATGTGATCTGCTAATCAGCTTTCTATAATTTTACAGCATTTAAATCTTTCCCTAGAGACCATAGTTCATTCTAAGGATTGGTAGAACAAGCATTGGTTGAGAGCCTACGTTTGTCAGACACATCACATGCTTCCTTTCATTTAATTTTTACAATGATAACCTGAGGAAGAAATCATCTGCATTTATAGGTGAAGAAACAGAAGCTGTGGGTTAGTACATAATTTGCCTGAGGTCCCACAGCTAGTGAGTGACCAAGTTAGGATTTCAGTCCATAGAGTACCAATCCCCTCCACTGCCTATGCCTCAGAGAAGAGGCTCACCCACCAGCTCTTCAGCAGACCTAGGAGAACCACAGGGTCCAGCTCCACCGCCCAGACCTCTGCACACACCACCACGTTCCATTAGTCTTTGGCATGAGGCCTTTAAGGGCATGCTAGCTTTGAATAGTATTTCAATATTCTACCCCTTGTTATGGTTTGAGAAATAATATAGAGATAGAGATATATAGATGTAGATATGTAAGGACATATAGAAGTAGAGCTAGAGAGAAAAATAGAGGCAGAGACAGAAATAGAGATTATGTTGGCCTTTGTGCAGTAAATCGTGAAGGCCTGACTGCTATCCTTTGAAAGACATGCTTACAAGGCTGAAAGACCTTCAGCTGCTTTCTGGAAACTTGGATTTCCCATCACCCTAATAAGAATTGCTCACTGTGCCCGAATTGTTTGTACAAATAATGTGGTTTATGTTGAACACCTGCTTTCCTCTGGGGAGTCTAGAATTTGGGCACTTGCTAAGCAGTCCCCAATAAAAACTCTGGGCATTGAGCCTCTAATGAATTTCCCTTTCAGAAAATATTTCACATTGGCTGTCACATCTCATTCCTGCAGAAATTAAGTGTGTCCTGTGGTACTCCACTGGGAAAGGTCCCTTTGCAGGCTTGCACCTGGTTCCCCGGGACTTTGCCCCATGAGCCTTTACCTTTGTTGATCTTGCTTTGTATCCTTTCATTGTAATAAATCACAGCCATGAGTATCACTGTATACTCCATGATTCCTCCTACCAAATCGGTGAAATTGGGAGTCGTCTTCAGGACCCCCCGACACAGCTCACCTCTTCATCCCGTGAATATTAAGGTCCAATACATTTGCCAGGGCCTTCCTTTCTAAACAATAGGGTTTTTTTGAAAAACAACAACAACAACAACATTAACCAGCATCAAGTTTTTGTCATACTGAATAAAAATTACCTTTCTAGCAGGCTTAACCTGTGATTCTGATGGGGTTTTCCTGGTCAGGCTGTTTCCCAGATCTCTGAAGGCCTACCTCTGATCCTCCGTTCAGCAATGAGGGTGTTTCCTCAATGTCTTCCCCTCGTGTTTCCTTTGTTCCATTTGTCTCACTCCTCTGAACATCTTTTTTAGAGAATATATTTGCATGCAGTTGTAAGAGAACACAGAAGAGACCCTTGTACCTGTTATCCAGCTTCCTCCATTGTAACATTTTACATACCTTCAGTACAGTATCACAATCAGTATCTGCACGCTGTTAGAACCCACCTATCTCATTCAGACTTCCCCAGTTTTATTTGTACATTGTGAGTGTATTAAGTTCTATACAGTTGTATCATCAGTTAAGGTTAATGTACCCACAACCTCAGTCAAGATACTGAACAGTTCCAGCCACACAAGGACCCCTCATGATGTCCTTCATATCCACATCCAACCTCTTTTTCTCCTGAAAACCACTAATCTGTTCTCCACTTCTAAAACTCTGCCGTTGCAAATGTTATATAAATGTACTCATACAGTAGGTAACCTTTGGGGATTGTTTTTTTTTCACTCGCCACTATTCCCTGGAGATTCATCCAGGTTATGGTGCATATCTGTACTTTGTTTTCATTGCTGAGTAGTATTCTATGGTATGGCTGTTTCACAGTTTATTTATCCATTCACCTGTTGAAGGACATCTGGGCTGATTCCAGTTTGGGCACTTATAGACAAAGCAACTATAAACATTTGTGTGCTGGCTTTTGTGTAAAACAGCTTTTATTTCTCTGGAATAAATTGCTGGGTCAAATGGTAGGTGTATGCTCAGTTTGTTAGGAAGCTGGAAAATTGTTTCCCAGGGTGACTCTACCATTTTGCATTCTTACCAGCAATGTGTGAGTGATCCAGTTTCTCCTGCTATTGATTTTTTATAACCCCAGATTCCCATTTTGAGCAACTGATAGATGTAGTTACAAGTCACTTCCAAACCATGTTACACATCTTGAAAACATTTGGGTGGGATGCTTCAATTGTATCCAGAGCTGTCCTCCCACAGCATTGCCACCTCTATTGGAATTGCTAGATTAATTGTCTTCTTTACCAGGCTATCAGTTCTCAGAGGGCAAGAACTGCGATGGTCTCGTCTGCCATCCTATCCCCAATATCTAACACTGCCTGCACATAGTAGGTGCTCAATTCAATTATTGGTGGTTGAATGGGTAGTCCCAACCTCAAAAGCCCATTCAATACAGTATTCCAGGCAGCCTTTAAGAACCAATTAAAGGTGACACAGGAATTAAAAATCTCTTTACCACCAGGCAATTAGTAAGCCTAAGTCAATGAGAAGGCAACAGTCGCCCACAGTGGTTGGACATGAATTTGTGTCTTATAAGTATTTCCAGATAATATATGTGCTGCTGAATTAATAATTTCTTCCAAAAGAGCAAATGGCTTATTGGCTGCCTCATTTTGCTTCCCATGAGGAAACCAACTCTTTATTAGAGTATGGGTGCAGAGACAGAGTAAATATATTCACATGTTCACTTGCAAAACTTAAATCTCCACACACATGCCCTACCTAACAACCTGGCTTAATAGCTTAATAATAGTCTCTAGAATGAATCATTTCTAACACAGTTGTTTCCTGGAATTCCAAATCCTATTTTGTGTTATTAAACTTCTTTTAATGGTAGGAGACATGTCATATTTCCAAAGGAAAGAATTCAATATCACCCTAGAAATGGAGAGATGTATACTTTAAAATGGTTAAAATGGGTAAATTTTATATTATATATATTTGCCACAAGAAAAGGAAAGTAGAAGCTGGGCAGGAGAAATGAGTAGAATGAACGGTCAGCATTAGTTAAATCTATCTTTTGCCTAAACCAGAATTTAACCATGTGAAAACTTTGAACCCTTGTTTCTTCATGTATAAAATGTTAATCACAGTGACAGATCACAGTTTGATGGGCAAGGGGGAGGAGATGCATATAATTGAATGCATGATATAATTCCTGACCAGGGCCTTGGACACTTAGAATTAATCTGAGTGCCTAAACCCCAGTCCAGGAATTCATGTAAGGCAAGAATCAGACCTGGATGCTGCTAATTCCTTCCAAGGAGGCCTGTGTCCTCCCATTCACTACTGATTCCAGAAGATTTCATATCCTTGTGAAAACAAGATGAGTTAATAAATGAAAAGCA
Organism: Ursus maritimus; assembly: GCF_017311325.1. Classification (NCBI taxonomy): domain Eukaryota; kingdom Metazoa; phylum Chordata; class Mammalia; order Carnivora; family Ursidae; genus Ursus; species Ursus maritimus. The sequence continues at coordinate 6,509,648 of NW_024427107.1, forward strand.
CTTAGAAAAATGGAAAATAGTCAGCATGTACACTAGGGTTCCCTGTCCAGAGAAACAAAACCAACGGGGTGTGTGTCTGTGTGTGTGTGTGTGTGTGTGTGTGTGTGTGTGTGTGTGTGTGTGTGTGTGTGAGAGAGAGAGAGAGAGAGAGAGAGAGAGAGAGGTTTTAAAGAATTTGCACAGGCAACCATGGAGTCTAAGTCTGAAATCTGTAGGACCGGTCAGCAAGCTGGAGACCAGGCAAGAGTTGACGCTACAGCTTGAGTCCAAAGGCAGCCTGGGGGCAGAATTTTCTCTTCCTCGGGGATCTCAGTCTTTCCACCTAGGGCCCTCAAATGCTTGGGTGAGGCCCACCCACATTATGGAGGGCAATCTCTTATACACAAAATCTACTGATTTAAATGTTAACTCATTCAAAAAGCACCTTCACAGTAACTTCTAGGCTTTATGACCAAAACCGGATGCCGTAGCCTAGCTAAGTTAACATAAAATTAACCATCACTTCATGATATAGGTGGGATTCACTGAGCATAGGATTTGCTGCAGGTCTTAGAAGTCCTGAATTTTATACTCCTATCTCCAACTCACCCTGCTACCCTTCTCCAAGATCTTTTCACTGGGCCCCTGCTCCATGCAAATAAACTCCAGTAAATCTGTCCTCCAAATTCTCCCATCCACCCCTTGTCTCTACAGGAGAGCCTTCCTAAGCTTCAGACCCACTAGGGGCTTCCTTTTTTTTTTTTTCAGTTTTAAAGGTAGTGTTTATTTTTATTTTTTTTTTCTTCCAAATTTTTATTTAAATTCTATTAGTTAACATACAGTGTAATATTGGTTTCAGGAGTGGAATTTAGTGATTCATCACTTACATGTAACACCAGTGCTCATCACAAGTGCCCTCCTTAATACCCATCACCCATTTAGCCCATCCCCCACCCACCTCCCTCAATCAACCCTCAGTTTCTTTTCTATCATCTGTTGTTAAGACTCTCTTGTGGTTTGTTTCCCTCTCTCTTTTCTCCCCCTTATCATATATTCATTTGTTTTGTTTCTTAAATTCCACATGAGTAAAATCATATGGTATTTGTACCCTCTAGTTTCATCCGCATTGTTGCAAATGGGAAGACTTCATTCTTTTTCAAGGCTGAATAATATTCCATTGTATATAAATACACATACCACATCATCTTTATCCATTCATCAGTTGATGGATGTTTTGAATTTTTTTCCATAGTTTGACTATTGTTGATAATGCTACTATAAACATTAGGGTGCATGTACCCCTTTGAATCTGTATTTTTTTTATCCTTTGTGTAAATACCTAGTAGTGCAATTGCTGGATAATGGATAATTCTATTTTTAACTTTTTGAGGAACCTCCATACTGTTTACCAAAGTGGCTGCACCAGTTTGCATTCCCACCAACACTGCAAGAGGGTTCCCCTTTATCCACAATCTCAAGAACATCTGTTGTTTCCTGTGCTATTAGTTTTAGCCATTCTGACAGGTGTGAGGTGGTTTTGATTTGTATTTCCCTGATGGTGAGTGATGTAGAGCATCGTTTCATGTGTCTGTTAGCCATCTGGATGTCTTCTTTGGAAAAATGTCTATTCATGTCTTCTGCCCATTTCTTAATTGGATTATTTGTTTTGGGGGATGTTGAGTTTCATAAGTTCTTTATAGATCTTGGGTACTAACCCTTTATCAGATATGTCATCTGCAAATATCTTCTTCCATTCTGTAGTCTGCCTTTTAGTTTGGCTTATTGTTTCCTTTTGCTGTGCAGAAGCTTTTAATCTTCTTGAAGTCCCAATAGTTCATGTTTGCTTTTGTTTCCCTTGCCTCCTGTGACATGTCTAGTGAGAAGTTGTTACTGCCTGTGTTCTCCTCTAGGATTTTGCTGGTATCCTGTCTCACATTTAGGCCTTTCATCATTTTGAATTTATTTTTGTGTACGGTGTAATAGAGTGGCCCAGTTTCATCTTCTACATGTCACTGTCCAGTTTTCCCATCGCCATTTGTGAAAAGACTGCCTTTTTTCCATTGGACATTCTTTCCTGCTTTGTTGAAGATTAATCGACCATATAGTTGTGGGTCCATTTCTGGGTTGTCTCTTCTGTTCCGTTGATCTATGTGTCATTTTTGTGCCAGTGACATACTGTTTTGATGGCCACAGCTTTGTAATACAGCTTGAAGTTGGAATTGTTATGCCTCCAGCTTTGCTTTTCTTTTTCAGGATGACTTTGGCTATTTGGGGTCTTTTGTGGCTCCATACACACCTTAGGATTGTATGTTCTAGCTCTGTGGAAAGAACGTTGGTGGTATTTTGATGGGGATTACATTAAATGTGGAGAATGTTTTCAGTAATGAAAACATTTTTACATAATTATTTGTTATTCCAACCCATGAGCATGGGATGTTTTCCCATTTCTTTGGGTCCTCTTCAATTTCTTTCATAGGAGTTCTATAGTTCTTAGAGTACAGATCTCTTACCTGTTTAGATAGGTTTATTCCTAGGTAACTTACGGTTTTTGGTGCAATTGTAAATGGGATCCATTCCTTGATTTCTTTTTCTGCTGCTTCATTATTGCTGTATAGAAATGCAACAAATTTCTGTGCATTGATTTTATATCCTGTGACTTCACCAAACTCATGTATTAGTTCTACCAACTTTTTGGTGGTCTTTTGGGTTTTCTAAATAGAGTATCATGTCCTCTGTGAAGAATGAAAGTTTGACTTCATCCTTGATGATTTGAATGTCTTTTATTTCTTTTTGCTGTCTGATTGCTGAGGATAAGGCTTCCAGTACTATGTTGAACAACAGTGGTGAGAGTGGACATCCCCGTCTTGTTCCTGACCTTAGAGGAAAAGTTCTCAGTTTTTCCCCATTAAGGATGATATTAGCTGAGGGCCGTTCATAAATGGCCTCTATGATGTTGAGGTATGTTCCATCTATACCTACTTTGCTGAGGGTTTTTATCAAGAATAGATGCTGTATTTTGTCAAATGTTTTTTCTGCATCTATCGAGAGAATCATATGGTTCTTATCCTTTCTTTTATTAATGTGGTGAATCACATTGATTGATATGTGAATATTGAACCACCCCTGCAACCCAGGAATAAATCCCACTTAATCCTGGTGAATAATTCTTTTAATGTACTGTTGGATTCAATTTACTAGTATCTTGTTGACAATTTTTGCATCCATGTTCATCAGGGATATTGATCTGTAATTCTCCTTTTTAGTGGGGTCTCTGGTTTTGGAATCAAGGCAAGGCTAGCCTCATAGAAGGAGTTTGGAAGTTCCTTCCATTTCTATTTTTTGGAACAGTTTGAGAATACGTATTAACTCTTCTTTAAATGTCTGGTAAAATTCCCCTGGGAAGCCATTTGGCCCTAGACTTTTTTTCTTTGGAGATTTTTGATTACTGATTCCATTTCTTTGCTGGATATGGGTCTATTCAAATTTTCTATTTCTTCCTGTTTCAATTTGGTAGTTTGTAGTTTCTAGGAATTTGTCCATTTCTTCCAGATTGCCTAGTTTGTTGGCGTATAATTTTTCATAATATTCTCTTAAAATTGTTTGTATTTCTGTGGTATTGGTTGAGATCTCTCCTCTTTCATTTGTGATTTTATTTATTTGGGTCCTTTCTCTTTTCTTTTGATAAGTCTGGGTAAGGATTTATCAATATTATTAATTCTTTCCAAGACCCAGCTCTTAGTTTCATTGATCTGGTCTACTACTGTTGGGTTGTTTTTTGGGGAGGGAGGGTTCTATATCATTTATTTCTGCTCTAATCTTCACCATTTCCCTTCTTTTTCTGGCTTTAAGCTTTATTTGTTATTCCTTTTCTAGCTCCTTTAGGCATAAGTTTAGGTTGTGTATTTGAGACTTTTCTTGCTTCTTAAGGTAGGCCTGTATTGCTATGTACTTCCCTCTTAGGACTGCCTTTGCTGCATCCCAAAGGTTTTGGACTGTATTGTTTTCATTTTCATTTGCTTCCATGTATTGTTTTGATTCTTCTATAATTTTCTGGTTAACCCATTCATTCTTTAGTAGGATGCTCTTTAACCTCCATGTATTTGTGGTCTTTCCAAATTTTTTCTTGTGGTTGACTTCCAAGTTTCATAGTGTTGTGGTCTGAAAACATGCATGGTATGATCTCAATCTCTTGTACTTTTTGATTGCTGATTTGGGACTCAGTACATGATCTATCCTGGAGAGTGTTCCATGTGCACTCTAGAAGAATGTGTATTCTGCTGCTGAAATGCTCTGAATATATCTGTTAGGTCCATCAGGTCCAGTGTGTCATTGAAAGCCATTGATTCCTTGTTGATTTTCTGCTTAGACGATTTGTCTATCGCTGTGAGTGGAGTGTTAAAATCCCCTACTATTATTATATTGTTGTCAATGAGTTTCTTTATGTTTTTTATTAATTGATTTATATATTTGGCTCCTCCCATGTTGGGGGCATAAATATTTACAACTGTTAGATCTTCCTGGTAGATAGACCCCTTTATTATGATATAATGTCTTCATCTCTTGGTACAGTCTTTGGTTTAAAATCTAGTTTGTCTGATCTAAGTATGGCTACTCCATCTTTCTTTTGATGCTGCTTAACATGATAGATCGTTGTTCATCCCCTCACTTTCAGTCGGCAGGTGTCTTTAGGTCTAAAATGAGTCTCTTGCGGACAGCATATAGATGGGTCTTGTTTTTTTATCCATTTTTATACACTATGTCTTTTGATTGGATCATTTAGTCCCTTACATTCAGAGTGATTATTGCTATTTATGAATTTAATGCCATTGTGTTACCTGTAAAGTTGGTATTTCTGTTCCATTCTAGTCTTTGTTGCATTTGGTCTTTTTTTCCCCACTCAAAGAGTCCCCTTTAATATTTCTTGTAGGGCTGGTTTAATGGTCACAAACTCCTTTAGTTTTTGTTTGTCTTGGAAACTCTTTATCTCTCCTTCTATTCTGAATGACAACCTTGCTGGATAAAGTATTCTTGGCTGCATATTTTTCCCATTTAGCATATTGAATATATCCTGCAACCGTCTTCTGGTCTGTAAAGTTTCTGTGGACAGATTTGTGAACCTGATCTGACTTCCTTTATATGGTAAGGACTTTTTTCCCTTACTGCTTTCAGGATTCTTTCCTTGTCTGTGTATTTTGTGAATTTGACTATGATAAACCTTGGCAGTGGCTGGCTTTTGTTGAATTTAATGGGAGTTCTCTGTGCTTCTTGGATTTCAATGTCTTTTCCTTCCCGAGTTTAGGGAAATTTTCATCTATAATTTGCTCAAATAAACTTTCTGCCCCTTTTTCTCTCTTCTTCTTCTTCTGGGACTCCTATGATATGAATGCTATTATGCTTTAGGTATCACTGAATTCCCTAAGTCTACATTTGTGATCCAATACCTTTATTTCCCTTTTCTTTTCAGCTTAATTATTTTCCATAATTTTATCTTCTATATCACTAATTCATTCCTCCATTTCATCCATCCTCATTGTCATGGCATCTAGTCAGGTTTGCATCTCAGTTATAGCATTTTTAATTTTAGCCTGACTAACTTTTAGTTCTTTTATCTCTGCAGTAAGGGATTCTCTAGTGTCTTCTATGCTTTTTTCAAGCCCAGCTAGTATCCTTACTTGTTTTAAAATCTAGTTCAGACATTTTACTTATATATATATTGATTGAATCCCTTGCCATTATTTCTTCCTGTTCTTTCTTTTGGGGTGAATTCCTCCATCTTGTCATTTGATCTAGGTCACTGTTTTTGTGTGTGATTGTTAGGAAATCTTGTTATATTCCTGCTCCTGAGATCAATGGCTGTATTAAGGAGAGGTACAAAAAAAAGCGGGGGGATCCTATAAGAACCCTGATGTTGTGTTTTGGCTGCTCCTACCCTCAGGTCAGTCCTCTGAAGAGTTTCTTTTTGCCTGCAGTGTTGGGGGAGGGTGTTTGGACCTTGACCACTGTGTGGCAAGTTTTAACTAGGTGCGTTTTGATCTGGTTGTTGAAAGAAACTAGATGAAGAAGAAGAAGAAGAAGGAGGAGGAGGAGGAGGAGGAGGAGGAGAGGGGGAGGGGAAGGAGGGGGAAGGGAGGAGGAGATAAGTCCTACTTATCCTAAAGTTAAAGCTTTGGGGTGTCTGGCTGGTTCAGTCGGTTAAGCATCTACCTTCAGCTCAGGTTATGATCTCAAGGTCATGGTCAGCAGGGAGTCTGCTTCTCCCTCTCCCTCTGCTGCTCCCCCTGCTTGTGCTCTCTCTGTCAAGTAAATAAATAAAATATTTTTAAAAAATAAAATAAATAAAGCTGAAGCTTTGTAGCACTCTGATCGGTCAACTTGGTGCATTTGAGAGGTTTATGCTGGTCTTCTGGGGGAGGGACCTGCTGTGCTGATTCGCTGGTGGACTTGCCTTAGTGGAAATGTACCTGCAGTGCAGGGCACAGCGGGGAGGGGTGTAGACAGCTCCAGTCTCTGTTGGGGTGGTATGGGGGCTGCAGTGTTGCTCACTGAAGTTGATCGGTGCTGATGGGTGGGCAGATGCCATTTGCCTGATAGTATCACCCCACTCTCCCCCAAAGCAGGGAGTTCCTGCCTGCTGCTCTTCAGGAAGCTCTCACAGAAGAGCAAGCAATCACCCCTCTTGTGCCCCCAACTTCTGCCAGATCCTTACCTTCACCTTTTCTGTGTCAGAGCTGTCTGCATGCCAGGCAGCACAGTGCTCCTGTGTTTTACCTCAGGTGCGTGGCTAGGTTTCAAAACTCCAAATTTTAGGGACCCACATGGTGTTAACCCATGCTGATAGCCTGGGGGAGGATCTCACCACACTTTTGCGGTTTGCCAGTTTGTCCCAGAAAAGCAGTTGCCCTACCAAGCAGCAGTTCAGAGTTTATGGCAAAGCGCAACAAAAAGCCAGCACCAACATGGATGGAACTGAATGGTATTATGCTGAGTGAAATAAGCCCATCAGAGAAAGAGAATTAGCATATGGTTTCACTCATGAAGAATATAAGAAACAGCACAAATGATCAGAGAAGCAAGGGAAAACTGAATGGGAAGAAATCAGAGAGGGAGACAAACCATGGGAGACTCTTAACTATAGGAAACAAAGTGAGGGTTGCTGGAGCAGAGGTGCGTGGAAGAACAGGGTAACTGGGTGATGGACATTAAGGAGGGTATGTGACCTGATGAGCACTGTTATATGCAAATGATGAATTATTGAACTCTATGTCTGAAACTAATGATGTATTATATGTTGGCTAATTGAATTTAAATTAAAAGAAAAAAGCCAGCACCAAGATTTGTTGCCCTCAGACAGTGTCTTAGTTCCTATGCTAGGGAAGAGAAGAGCACGTTGGCACTGCCAGTTTTTCTGTCCCAGAAGAGAACATGCCACCACTCTGAATGTGCTCCAAGCAGGGGAACTGTTTCTCCCCATGTGACCTAGGGGATCCTCAGACTATGCTGCCCGCTCAAGAGTCTCCACCTTCCTTCCCCATTGGAGCACTGTCAAGCCTGCCAGGTGTGACCCTGGTGATGGCACAGACCTTCAAAACTTCAGAGTTTGTGCTCCACTGCTTATAAAAACTTGGAGTAGTCAGCCCTTATCCTTTTCCAATCAATGGTTTTGGGGAAGAGTTTTTCCCTGTAATCCCCTGCCTGCTGCTTCTCTGTCTCTCTCTCTTTCTCACTCCTCTCTCCATGATCAGGGCTCCCTCCCCTCTGCCAGCACCTACAGCTCTTCTTTCTCCCAAATCAACTCTCCACAGGTCCTACCTTCCACAAGATGGTCATTTTTCTACCTGTAGATGTGGAGTTTTGTTCTCTTGGTCCTCCGATCAATTTCTTGGGTGTTCAGAATGATTTCATATTTATCTAGCCATGATTGAGGGACAAGGCAAGCTTAGGTCCCCGTACTCCTCTGCCATCTTAACTCCTTCCTCCTACACCTGCTAGGAGCTTTTTGAATCATTCTTGCTAATGCTTCAATGCCCCATAAGCCTCGGGGCCAGGGGCATGCTTGGGCCCTTCCTGCCCCCATTCCTATCTCAGTTACACCTCCCCAACCCCAAGTGAAAGGCCTCGTTCCTTTTAGATTCCTGCCATCCATCTATATCACCTTCTGGTTCCACTCAGACTGAGACACACAGCTCAGAACCTTCTCTCCACCCCAACCCCATCCATCATCCTGGGTGTTTTGAGCATGCATGAGGCCGACCACCCAACAAACTGGCTTCTCAGTACCCTAATATCCTACTTCCATGCCCTTTGCTCTTTCCTCTTCATGCCCATACAGATGCCTAACAATTGCTACCACTTAGAACTGTTTCATCTTTGAGGCTGTAAATTGACACATACCTCCCTCTGACCATGTTGACTTCATCTGCAGTGTTATTTCTCCATTATTTCTACTATACCTGCTTTATTACTCATTATAACTTCAAGGCCGCAAGCCCTTTGACTTAATCCAGGCTATGAATCCCTGCCCAACTTAGCCTCCTTCTTTGTCCAGCTATGTCCATATCACAACCCTTCTGCTAGAATGCATCACACTGCCTCCTTCCTGGTCCTTTCCCTAGCACTTCTTAATAGAACTGCTGCTGCCTGTCTGCCTTCACCTGAAGAGATGGGGCCACCAAGTGACACCCCGTCACCTCACCTGGACCCAAAACACTGCCTCGTAAGGCTGTTATGTTGCCCCTGTTTTCATAGTAATAGGTTCAAATGCTTTCCTCTGGCCCCATTATCCATTTGCAAAGATTCCTTGTTGAGATACTGTTTATAAGTGCTATTTTTCTCACTTTAAAAATGTTTGATTTATCTGGTCACTACTGTTTCTTGTTTCTTGAGACTTAGTGTGTCCAACAGAAACAAGCTAAATTCTTCTTAAGTCAATATCAGTTCTGTGTGAGAGATGAAGAACATCTGTCAAACAGGGTCAACAAGTTTTCATTTTAATGCATTATTATTTAATGTATTACCATGTAGGCTTGGACATCTAGCACTGTCTCTGGTTGATGACTCAACAGGTGAAAAATAAAGTCTACTGCAGAAATTGAGAGAAAAAGCAGGTAAAATGTTTTGCAAAGTTACATGCAAATAAATATAAAGCACTAAGCCATTGAAAGCATTACAATTGTTCTACTGTTCTTGCTTCCTATTGTCTTCTCAGTGGCATCTGAAGAAATAATTAACCTTGTGAACTCTGATAAACTCACAAAAGAAGGAAAAGTTCATAGTACATCAAGGCCACATGAAGATAAGTAGCTATAGGACTGTTGTAACTAGAGCAATCAAAAGAAAAATATATACCTGTAGAGAGAAAGAATTATCTTATTTGCCTCAAGGATATTGAAAATACTCAGTTAACCTATTTTAAGAGAGTTCTCTGTCACTGGATTTTCAGCCAAAAATGGCATCTGCCTTGTGCATAAGCTTACACCACATGAGCTATCACATGCTGGAATTTCCTTTCCATTCTTTCTGTTGACATGGGTGCAAAACTTACACTCAGTGTAGGTGGTAGTCTGTCCTGAATCAAGAGAATACCAAGAGGATTACAATTCTCATGCATTAGGCTAAGCAGATACTAGGCTCCTGCCTTCACGTTTCACTCATAAATCACTCCTAGTGCCCTGGGCTGTCTGCCTCATGACCTCATTCCCCCTGTCTCCATGGCTCCCCAGCTGTACTTCTATCAGCCCACTCTTCCGTCTCCATGTACGAGTTCTTCCCCACCCCTGAAATGCCTCCCTTTCCCATGCACCAGATTCTCAAAGAAACAAGTTCAATATATCATGAATAATTTCCAGGCTTGCTTTCTTAAGACCTCCTGAATAAGTTGGAAATTATAGAAATGAACTTTGAGTAATCCAGAAGGAATTTAATAAATGATATTGAGTTGTTCGAAGTATCTCTCAGAGGCTGGCAAACCAGTGGCTGAAGTTACATAGCCAAGCAAACAGCCCAAAATTTATGCCACAAACTGTCCCTGCAGAGACCTCCCAACTGCCACTACCTTCCCAGTTGCCATCCCCAACACCAGGCTCTGGACCTCTGCTGGAATTCCCCACTATCTTCCTTGAGAGTGGGCATTGCCTATGCTACTGCGCTCACCAAGAAGAAATCCCAATAGCCCTTGCTTCTTTGGAACACCAGATCCCGAGTGAAAGCCTGACCCAAGTGCTTGTGATAGAAAGCATGATGGTCATCGTGATGGTTATCTTGAAGTGTCAACTTAGCTAGTCCACAGTGCCCAGTTGTTTTGTCAAAAACCAACCTAGTTGTTGTTCTAAAGGTATTTTTTAAATGTGATTAACATTTAAATCACTAGATGTTGAGAAAAGCAGATTATCCTACACAATATGGGTGGGCCTCATCTAATCAGTTGAAGGTTTTAAGAGAAAAGACTGGGGTTCCCCCAAAGAAAAAGAAATTCTATCTCCAGACTGCAGCATAAAAATTCCATCTAAGTTTCTAGCCTTTGGACTCAAGATTAACACTGGCTGTTACCTGAATCTGTAGCCAGCCTTTAGGTTTAGAGCTTGTCAGCCCCCACAATGGTACAAGCCAATTCCTTAAAATAATAACTCTCTCTCTCTCTCTCACCCCCACCCCGTGTGTGTGTGTGTGTGTGTATCCCACAAAGATTCTGAGAACATGTTAAGTGGCCAGAGAAAATGGCAAATTATACTACTTGTATTCTCATATAAATTTTAAACGCAAAAAAAAAAAAAACCCTAACAATCTTTCACTTTACAAGGTTTGCAGCTGTAACTACTAACAAAGTTTCTTGTGTATCCAAAAACAGAATTGTCGTCTTTCTTGAAGCATCTTTCCAAGCATGGATTTAAATTGCCATGAGGCTACAGGATTCACTCAGCTAGTGGGGAGCATAGACCTGACTGATAAGTACACTTGGCCCATTGCTCTTTACAAATCACAGATTAAGCAACTCTTGTGAAGAGAGATTTGGTTTCCTTAAGACTTTCCAGCACTGGAGATGTTCATTTCTAGAGATCCAGATGTATCTTCCTGCATCTCAGGCTGATTCTGTGGGTTTTCAGGATGGTCTGGTAAATAACCAGCTCGATTCAGTACCAGCTGAGAAAGGGTCTCCTACTCCTCCACCATCTTTTCTCCTCCTTGCAGAAAGTGGTTGCTTTTCATTTCATAGAGTTTTCTGCTACTCCTTTCTTCGTCCTCCAGTTGCATTCATAGGTATTCAGAATGGTTTGGTAGCTCTCTAGCTGAATTCCTGGGACCAGACGAATATTAGGTCTCCTGCTCCTCCACCATCTTGGAAGTTGACAGACTCCTTAAGACTTTCCAAAACACGAGATTGGGAGAGTTCAGGGTGGTACGGCCATAGACAAGCAGAGATCAATGAATTAGAAACCAGGAGCACTGTAGAGTAGATCAACAGAACTAGAAGCTGGTTCTTTGAAAGAATAAATAAAATTGAAAACCACTGGCAAAACTTATCCAAAAGAATAGAGAAAGGACCCAAATTAATAAAATCACGAATGAAAAGGGAGAGGTCACAACCAACACCAATGAAATTGGAAGGATTATTAGAAACTTTTAACAACAGTTTTATGCCAATAAATTAAGCAATCTGGAAGAGATGGAGGTCTTCCTGGAAACCTATAAACTACCAAGACTGAAACAGGAAGAAATTGATTTCTTTTTTTCTTTTTTTTTTTTTTAAAGATTTTATTTATTTACTTGACAGAGAGAGAGACAGCCAGCGAGAGAGGGAACACAAGCAGGGGGAGTGGGAGAGGAAGAAGCAGGCTCATAGTGGAGGAGCCTGATGTGGGGCTCGATCCCATAACGCTGGGATCATGCCCTGAGCCGAAGGCAGACGCCTAACCGCTGTGCCACCCAGGCGCCCCAAGAAATTGATTTCTTACACAGGCCAATTAATTATGAAGAGATTGAAGCAGTGATTAAAACCTTACAAAAAAAAAAAACGCCAGGCCCTGATGGTTTTCCCGGGGAATTCTACCAAACATTCAAAGAAGAAATAATACCTATTCTCCTAAAGCTATTTCAAAAAATAGAAACAGAAGGAAAGCTACCAAACTCATTCTATGAGGCCAATATTACCTTGATCCCCAAACCAGGCAAAGACCCCATCAAAAAGGAGAATTACAGACCGATTTCCCTAATGGATATGGACGCCAAAATTCTCAACAAGATCCTGGCAAATAGAATCCAACAGTACATTAGAAGGATTGTCCATCATGATCAAGTGGGATTCATCCCTGGGATGCAAGGGTGGTTCAACATTCACAAATCGATCAGTGTGATAGATTTTATCAACAAGAAAAAAGCCAAAAATCATATGATCCTCTCAATAGATGCAGAAAAAGCATTTGACAAAATACAGCATCCTTTCCTGATTAACACTTCAGAGTGTAGGGATAGAGGGTACATTCCTCAATCTCATAAAAACCATCTATAAAAAGCCTACAGCAAATATCATTAGCAATGGGGAAAAATGGAAGCCTTTCCCTTAAGATCAGGAACACGACAAGGATGCCCACTCTCGCCATTATTATCCAACATGGCACTAGAAGTCTTTGCAACAGCAATCAGACAACAAAAAGGGATAAAAGGTATCCAAATCAGCAAAGAAGAAGTCAAGTCTCTCTTTGCTGAAGAAGAGAAATTAGGGAATCCATCCCATTTACAATAGCACCAAAAACCATACGTTACCTTGGAATTAACTTAACCAGAGACGTAAAGGACCTATATTCTAGAAACTATAAATCACTCTTGAAAGACATTGAGGAAGACATAAAAAGATGGAAAAATATTCCATGCTCATGGATTGGAAAAATTAACATAGTTAAAATGTCCATGCTACCCAGAGCAATCTACACTTTCAATGCTATCCCAATCAAAATACCGAGGACATTTTTCAAGGAACTGGAACAAACAGCCCTTAAATTTGTGTGGAACCAGAAAAGGCCCGAATTGCCAAGGAGTTGTTGAAAAGGAAAAACAAAGCTAGAGGCATCACAATGCCGGATTTCGAGCTGTACTACAAAGCTGTGATCACAAAGACAGCATGGTACTGGCACAAAAACAGCACATAGACCAATGGAACAGAATAGAGAACCCAGAAATGGACCCTCGGCTCTTTGGGCAACTAATCTTTGAAAAAGGAGGAAAAAACATCCAGTGGAAAAAAAACAGTCTCTTCAATAAATGGTGCTGGGAAAATTGGACAGCTATATGCAAAAGAATGAAACTTGACCACTCTCTCACACCATACACAAAGATAAACTCTAAATGGACGAAAGACCTCAATGTGAGACAGGAATCCATCAAAATCCTAGAGGAGAGCATAGGCAGCAAAGTCTGTGACATCAGCCACAGCAACTTTTTTCATGACACATCTCCAAAGGCTAAAGAAACAAAAGAAAAAATGAACTATGTGAGACTTCATCAAGATAAAAAGCTTCTGCACAGCCAAGGAAACAGTCAAAAAAACTAAGAGGCAGCCAACGGAATGGGAGAATATATTTGCAAAAGATGCTACAGATAAGAGACTGATATCCAAGATCTACAAAGAACTTCTCAAACTCAATACACGAGAAACAAATAATCAAATCAAAAATGGGCAGAAGATATGGACAGACACTTTTCCAATGAAGACATATAAATGGCTAACAGACACATGAAAAAATGTTCAACATCATTAGCCATCAGGGAAATTCATGTCAAAACCACATTGAGATACCACCTTATGCCAGTTAGAATGGCAAAAATCAACAAGGCAAAAAACAACAATTGTTGGAGATGATGTAGAGAAAGGGAATTCCTCCTACATTGTTGGTGGGAATGCAAGTTGGTACAGCCACTCTGGAAAACAGTGTGGAAGGCCCTTAAATGTTAAAAATTGAGCTACCTTATGATCCAGCCATTGCACTACTGGGTATTTAAACCAAATATACAGACGTACTGAAGAGAAGGGCCATATGCACCCCAATGTTCATAGTGACATTGTCCACAATAGCTAAATCATGGAAGGAGCCGAGATGCCCTTCAACAGATAGCTGGATTAAGAAGATGTGTTCCATATATACAATGGAATATTACTCAGCTATCAAAAAGAACAATTTCTCAACATTTGCTGCAACATGAACGGCACTGGAGGAGATAATGCTAAGTGAAATAAGTCAAGCAGAGAAAGACAATTATATGGTTTCTCTCATCTATGGAACGTAAGAACTAGGAAGATCGGTAGGAGAAGAAAGGGATAAAGAAAGGGGGAGTAATCAGAAGGGGGAATGAAGCATGAGAGACTTTGGACTCTGAGAAACAAACTGATGGCTTCAGAAGGGAGGAGGGTAGGGGAATGGGATAGGCTGGTAATGGGTAGTAAGGAGGGCACGTATTGCATGGTGCACTGGGGGTTATACGCAACTAATGAATCATCGAACTATACATCAAATAAATAAATAAATAAATAAATAAATAAATAAATAAATAGTTTTTTAGAGGGTTAAGATGGCAGATGAGTAGGGGACCCATTTTTCAGCTGCTCACCTGAGTCGAGTTGGATAGGTAAGAGACCATCCTGAACATCCACGGAATCAACCTGAGACGCAAAAAGATACATCTGGATCTCTCCAAATGAACATCTCCAGCGCTAAGTATTGAGGTACATAGCGGGGAGCCATGAAACCACGCACAGATATCGGACGATACAGGAAGGGGGAGAGAGCTGCGCATTCGGGCGCCAGGAAGCAGTAGCCACCTGCACGGGGGAGCGGGTGGACTCGCGGACAGCACCCGTGAGAAAACAGACTGTGACCGTGAGCTGGGAGCACATGCCACCAGACTTCTCACGGAACTCCGGTGTGCTCACTGGATACAGACTGAGACCAGGAGCTCCGGGACCACAGGGGCGGCTGGTGGCTGGTGGCTGGCGGTGTTCGAAACACAAAGGACAGAGACCCGCCAGCCCTGGAAGTGAGGGCTGGGTTGCCGGGTGTGGGGCACATCCTGGGACATTGCGGGGTTGAGCAGCACCAACAGAAACAGAGTTAAAGTGGCCAGATCATAAGTGGAGAATGGCCCGCGATCCCCTCTGTTCTGTGACAGAGGCTGAGATTCGGCCACTGCTGCTCTGTCTCTCAGAAGAGGCACAGCAAACCGCCAGGGAAAGACGCCAGAGAACAAAAGCCTGGAAACACCGGCTCACAGGGTGCCCATCCCCATCCCCCCTCGCAGGGGACATGGAGACTCTACCCAAACAGGGTTGCCTGAGTATCCGCAGGGCAGGCCCCTCCCCCAGAAGGCAGCCTGAAAAATCAAGAAGCCCACATCCCTAAGATCCAAAAGGGCCCACGGCCTGGGTCCCGGTCAACAATCTGGGCTCTGGACAACCCCGCAACCTCTCCTCATCAGAATGACGAGAAGGAGAAATCCCCCCCAGCAAAGAAAAGACAATGAGTCTGTGGCCTCTGCCACAGAAATAATGGATATGGATGTAACCAAATTATCAGAAATGGAATTCAGAGTAACAATGGTCAAGATGATGTGTAGACTTGAAAAAGTATTAACGAAAATGGTAATGAGAATATAGAATATCTAAGGGCGGAAATGAGAGCAAATCTGGCAGAAATTAAAAATTCTATGAGCCAAATGCAGGCAAAACTAGAGGCTCTGACGGCCAGGGTAAATTAGGCATAGGAACGTATTAGCGAATTGGAGGACGGGTTAGTAGAAGAAAAAACAAAAATAGAAGCTGGACTTAAAATATCCATGCCCATGAATGTAGGTTATGGGAGATTACTGACTCAATGAAACGATCCAATGTCAGAATCATCGGCATCCCCGAGGGGGTGGAGAAAAACAGAGGACTAGAAGAGATATTTGAACAAATTGTAGCTGAAAACTTCCCTAATCTAGGAAGGGAAACAAACATTGTGTCCAAGAAGCAGAGAGGACCCCTCCCAAGCTCAACCATGACAAACCTACGCCACGTCACATCATAGTGCATTCGCAAATATTAGATCCAATGATACAGTATTGAAAGCGGCCAGGGCAAAGAAATTTCTCACGTACCAAGGCAAAGGTATCAGAATTATGGCAGACCTGTCTACACAGACCTGGAATGAGAGAAAGGGTTGGGGGGGCATTTTTAAAACTCTTTCAGAGAAAAACATGCAGCCAAGGATCCTTTATCCGGCAAGGCTGTCATTCAGAATTGATGGAGAAATAAAGACCTTCCAGAATCGCCAGTCATTAACCAATTTCATAACCATGAAACCAGCCCTACAGGAGATATTAAGGGGGGTTCTATAAAGGTAAAAAGGCCCCAAGAGTGATACAAAACAGAAAGTCAAAACCGATACAAACAAAGACTTTACCGGCAACATGGCATCATTAAAATCATATCTCTCAGTATTCAGTCTTAATGTGAATGGCTTAAATTCTCCCATAAAATACCACAGGGTTGCAGATTGGATAAAAAGAAATGACCCATCCATTTGCTGTCTACAAGAGACTCATTTTGAACCCAAAGATACATTCAGACTCAAAGTAAAGGGATGGAGTACCATCTTTCACACAAATGGACCTCAAAAGAAAGCTGGGGTAGCAATTCTCATATCAGATAGATTGGATTTTAAACTGAAGACTATAGTTAGAGACACAGAAGTGTGCTATATTATTCTTAAAGGATGTATCCAACAAGTGGATATGACAATTATAAATATATATGCCCCCACTGGGGGAGCAGCAAGATACACAAGCCAACTCTTAACCAGAATAAAGAGACATATAGATAAAAATACATTAATAGTAGGGGACCTCAACACCCCACTATCAGAAATAGACAGAACACCCTGGCAAAAACTAAGCAAAGAATCAAAGGCTTTGAATGCCATACTCGACGAGTTGGACTTCATAGATATATATAGAACACTACACCCCAGAACCAAAGAATACTCATTCTATTCTAATGCCCATGGAACATTCTCAAGAATAGACCATGTTCTGGGACACAAAACAGGTCTCAATCGATACCAAAAGACTGAAATTATTCCCTGCATATTCTCGGACCACAGTGCTTTGAAAGTGGAACTCAACCACAAGGAAAATTTTGGAAGAAACTCAAACACTTGGAGACTAAGAACCATCCTGCTCAGGAATGATTTGATAAACCAGGAAATCAAAAATCAACTTAAACAATTTATGGAGACCAACGAGAATGAAAACACAACGGTCCAAAACCTATGGGATACTGCAAAGGCAGTCCTAAGGGGGAAATACATAGCCATCCAAGCCTCACTCAAAAGAATAGAAAAATCTAAAATGCAGTTTTTATATTCTCACCTCAAGAAGCTGGAACAGCAACAGAGGGACAGGCCTAATCCACGCACGAGGAAGCAGTTGACCAAGATTAGAGCTCAAGATTAGAGCAGATATCAATGAATAAGAAACCAGGAGTACAGTAGAGCAGATCAACAGAACTAGCTAGTGGTTCTCTGAAAG
>NW_024427107.1:6527201-6577131 GCF_017311325.1 Ursus maritimus
TGATCTCAAAGGCTGAAAAACAGTGGCCAATATAAGACCAGTGACACAATAAAAATCAGCCAAAAAAGCTTACAACCTGGGCACATTTGGCAAGGACCTCCAAGTATAAATTACACATTTTTTCCTTCAACCCAATTATAACTTGTCTAAAGATAAAAACCATGCCACTGTATTTACTTATATGTATTATGTATGCATTTAGAAAAGTAAGAAATAGTATTTATCAAGGTATATAAGAGTCAGAAGAAAAAGCTCTATCTTTCTATTGTTATACTATTGTTCTCTGTATTCATTTCACAGAATACATTACCCATAGACACTGTGTTCTCATAATGTTTCCTTTTTATCCATAATCTCCAAGCAAACTCCACTTGGAAGAAAAAAAACACAACACCAATATTTCTATTCTAGCATGTAAAGTATAATAACACATCTCCTGTTCTTCCTTCATCTTTTTATTATTATTATAAATAAAACAGGAATACTTCAAATGCCATTTTATTTTCCTTGGCGAAAGGTATTTTCCTAGTCATGTATTTATTTGTCATACTTTTCCTAGTGTGCCTACCTCTATATACCAAAAAGCTATTCAACGCAATTTTAAGAAAAGCTAGCTTTACATAGGTGAGTTCAGAGGTTGTAGGGAAAGGTAAAAGAGACATTTGATCCTAGTGAAACATGTTATAATTCCTTTAGAGACTATAGTAAGTTTTTGGGATTTTTTCCCATATTTAATGCACTTTTATTTATTTTTTTAAAGAGATCTATTTTTTTAATTCTAGTTAGTTACACCATACAGTGTTATAGTAGTTTCAGGTGTACAATATAGTAATTCAACAGTTCCAAACATCACCCAGTGCTCATCTGAAGTGCCCTCCTTAATCTCCGTCTGCCTATTTCATCCATCCCCCCAACCCCCTCCATCTGTTAACCATGTCAAGATTTTCTCTGTAATTAAAAGTCTGTTTCTTGCTTTGACGCTCTCTCTCTCATTTTCCTTTGCTTGCATTTGTTTTGTTTTTCTTAAATTCCACATATGAGGTGAAATCGTATGGTATTTGTCTTTCTCTGATTCATTTCACTTAGCATTAGACTATAGTAAGGTTTAAAACAGACTGAAAGCTATTACAGAGGCCCGAACACTTATGTGGGACTTCTTTGCCTTTTAAATAAAGCATACTCAGAAGGCTATAATGAATGCAATGACTGATTTAAATTATTTTTGGATTTTGGAGTTTGGCTTTTGCTTTGATATTTGTTTTTTACATAATAATATTTATAAGAAAAGAACTTTAAAAAATAGATTATGTTTTTTTTTTTTTATTAGTTCACATACACAGCTTGGGCTTGAAAATCATCAAGAGGAGTCAAAATGGAATCATGGCTTTACACGAACTTTTTTTTATTTCAAAATTGTAACAATATCACAACTATGAAAGGGTGTCTATCATATATCTGTTATTAACCAATTACATAAGGATTTGATATTCATTCATTCTCTGTGGAAAAAGCCAGGATACCTTTCTGCTGTGTTTTTCACATAAGATTCCCTAGTTTGTCCAGGAGAAACAAAAAGCCTACATTTTTAAAAAGACAGTTTATCAACATGTACTACATATGTTATGATTTTGGAAAAGCAACTTTCACCTTCATAATATGAATTGCATGGTGGAATAGCTAAGCTTAAATAGAATACTACAGTTCTACAAAAAAAAAAAAAAAAAAAAAGAAGGAAGAAGTGTTTTCAAATTCTACCTCGTGACCTTGCTTCACTCTTACTTGACCAATGACATCCAGCCCTTCTGCGGTGATACCATTTGGCTTCCCTGCTTTTTATCCTTAATGCACAAAGAAATACTTTCATACTGACATTGATTTGATATAAAATTTTGACTTTTGTTGATGAAATGGAGGGACCAAATCCTATCATTTGTTCTAATAGTATGATTATGGCAGCTACAAATTACATGTTTGTTTCCCATACTGACTACAGTAAGAAGAATATAAGCTAAACACTAGAAAGCAATTTATTTTAAAACCATAAGTATAAAACTCTATATTCAAAAATTTGATCTTTCCAATCAGGTTGTTAAGAGCCATGAACCAGGAGCTTTAAATGAGTTGTCTTTTTGGCATACGGAAAGAATTATTTCTGTGCTAAAGAAAATCTGACAAGCTGTTAGTGAATCACAGAACAAATACAGAAAAGTGCACCTTTGTGAAATCACATTTCCAGATCCAGTACTTCCTGCTGGCGTAATGATAAAAAAATCAACTGGAAGTCAAAGGAAGAAATAATGATATAAAGATTGTGCCAATAGAAAACAAATCTTCTTTCCTAATATTGTTCTAAACAAATTAAAAATTAATCATGCCAATAACATAAGTGTTTAGACAAGCTGAAATACCTATAGTACTGCTTAAAATCCACAAAATAAGGCTTTGTGTTTTCAGGGTGCTGGTGGATTAGATACTCTGTGGCTGCTCCACAATCATTTGCAAAACAAGTGAAAATACTGTCATCAAAAATATTTTCTAATATTTTTAAAACACATTAATGAACTGACAAAACATTTAAAAATACAAAGAGGTTAAGAAGAAAGAAGGAGGATTTTTGGGCGCCCTGGGTAGCTACAGCGGTTCGGCGCGTCTGCCTTCCAGCTCAGGCGTGATCCGGCGGTGCCGGGATCCGAGAGCCATATCAGCTATCTGCTATGGGCATGTGCAGCTGCACCTCTCCCCACTCCACACCAACTTGTGGCCAGTTCCCTCTCTCTACCAGCTGTATATGCTGTGTCAAACCAAAAATGAAATAAGAATCTTAAAAAAAAAAAAAAAAGAAGAGGAAGAAGTTTTATTTCAGGGAAGTAAGCAGGACACTAAAACTTGTTTGCATGACTGAGAGTTGCGACGAGAGAGAAATTCAAACTTTATTTTCATAAGTTTTTAAGGCAAAATGAATGCCTGGGAAAGTTCAAGAAACATCAAGGCAGAGAGACTACTAAAGCTTCAGAATCCTTCCTGGCAACTCATTTACTACCTTCAATATTAAAAAGTTGAGTTAAAACCAATCACTGGACACCCAAATGTTTTACTATGAAGATTTTAAGAAAATTCCCCCAAGTGAAAATTTAAAGCTGGTTTGGTGATGAAGACCTTCCCTGAAAATTTGTAACCATAGGTGAGCATACACCGGTTTTTGCAATCCAGTATGGGTTCAAAAACACTGCTAAGGCAAGGTTTACGAATTCTGAAATGGTCATAAGAGAGCATCTGTGGTGATAAGTCGATTAGTGTCAACTTTAATTTCAGCTCAGAGTCTTAATCTCAGGGCCCTGAGCCACGGAGCTTCCTATTTGGACTCTGTGTTGAGTATAAGGCCTCTTGAGATTCTCTCCCTCTCTGCCCCTCCACAACTTGCATGTTCATTCACACTGTCTCTATTAAAAAAAAAAAAAAAGTGGTCATGGAAACAAAGCAAGCAGGAGCATGGTGGGGGAAGAAAAGAAGCAAACCATTAAACAGACTCAGCTATAGAGATACAAACTGAGGTCACTGGAGAGGGTGGGCGGGGGAGATGGGTTAAATGGGTGATGGTATTAAGGAGGCCACTTGTTGTGATGAGCACTGAGTATATTAAGTGATGAATCACCAAATTCTACACCTGAAACTAATATTACACTGTGTGTTAACTAACTGGAAGTTAAATAAAAACTTAAAACAAACAAACAAACAAACAAACAAAAAATGGCATGGATTGGAAATGCCTCAAGACCCCTAGAAGGGAAAAAGAAACTTTACTGAAGAAAATCATTACTGGATTAAAAACTTTCACATAAGATCTCAATCGTAATGCACAAAATATTCAAGAAATAGAAGCACTCCATCAAAGTAACAAACACATAAGGAAACAAGACTCCCATGAAGAAAAACAGCAGCAGGCCTTTAAAACACTTGACCTGTTGGAATTATCACATATAAAATACTATGTAATTGTGTTTTCCACAATTTAAAGAAATTATATAATTTCAGAAATGTAAAGCAATATTATAATAGAATGATAATGGAACAAAAGGAAATTTTAAAATTATGAAATATATCTGTGTCTTTGAAATGTAAACAAGTAGAAGTTGTAGAAATAGAAGTATATTGAAGTAGACAATAAAAGCCAATGAATAAGTTTAATAACTTGAATTCGAATAACTGAAGACGAAGTAATAGAAATTCCAAGGAAATACATATGAAAAGAACTAAACCAGAGATCCAAAAAATACCAATTTTAAAAATTGGTTTGAAAAATATGGACCAATGATAGGTTGCATCCAAATTGGGTGCATAAAGAGAAGAGAAAACAAACCGGTTTTTAAAAGGTTTCCTGGCCCCCTTGTTGACAAAGAAAGAAAGAGCACAAGCAGGGGGAATGGCAAGCAGAGGGAAAGGGAGAAACCAAAGACTCCCCACTGAGCAGGGAGGCAGCTGATGTGGGGCTGGATCCACAGACCCTCAGGATCATGACCTGAGCTGAGAGGGTTAGATGCACATAACCAACCGAGCCGCAGGACCCCCAAATAGTTTAAAGAGTAATGGCGGTGAGAAATTTAGAAGTTGAATCCGCCAATGAGATTCAGGAAGGTAATAAGATTCAGAGAAAGGCATATCCAATGATACCACAATAAAAGAAGTGGAAAAACACAAAAAGAAGAGAAAATTTTTAAAACAGGAAGCACAGATTGCTTCAAAGAGAAAGAATATTTAGACCAATAGTAACAAGAGGAAGAATACGAGAAATAATATCGATGTGCTGAAAGAAAATAATCATCAACATCAAGTAGATACACTGGCAAAAAAAAAAATCTAAGAAGCGGCTCATCGGGTGAAAGAGAAATAATCCAACATTAAATGTTTCCAAAGTCTAAAAAAGGAATGAAAAGAGGAAATGGCAACCATGTGGCGGAAGTAAAATAAAACAAAGACTGACTGCATATACAACATTAATAATTACAACTTTGATAAATAGAAAAGATAGAATAAAAGTACAAGAGACAAAAAAATAACATATAAATCCAGAGAGTTCATGAAATGAGAAAAGTTTTTTTCAAAACTTTTTTTTTATAATAATATTTTTTATTATATTATGTCAGTCACCATACAGTACATCCCTGGTTTTTGATGTAAAAAGTTAGATGATTCGTGGTTGCGTATAACGCAGTGCACCATGCAAATACGTTGCCCTCCTTACTACCCATCACCAGCCTAACCCATTCCCCCACCCCCTCCCCTCATGAAGCCCTCAGTTTGTTTCTCAGAGTCCATAGTCTCTCATGCTTCATTCCCCCCTTCGATTACCCCTTTCTTTATCCCTTTTTCTCCTACCGATAAGTTTTCCAACTCTTATATCATTGTTGTGAGGCTAATGATATTGATTAGTATAGAATTTGATGAATTAAAAAATCACTCATAGAAACAGTTAAGAATGTCAATTCTCTTACAGTTCCACTGCAAGGAGCTTACATCAGTCAAGATCCCAGCATATTACAGAATAACTTGAAGGATTATTGTAAAGAGAACTAGGTATACTGTAGGGAAACCTAAAGAGGAAGTTCAATATTTGGGGCTGTAACCACCTCTTGACCCAGAGGGATGAGGAGATGGGCAGTATAAGTCTTCAAGGAGAAAGCCTGCAGGAATGGCTTTCTGGAGAGAATTATAAATATAGATAAGGCAACAAAGTCAACCTGACATGGCCATTACAAATTAATAAATACCTTAAATCCCTCTCCTTGCTTTCTGCCATCATTGTCCTGCTAAGTTCATTGTTAACTAAATCTTACCACGTAACAGATGACAAAGGACCACACGTGATATAATCCATATCTGTTAGTATGCAGAGGCAGAGACTGTGACTAGATGAACAATGGATGGCATGGAGAGGCTTTGCTGGTTTTTCTGGTTTGTACCGCGAAGCTTTGCTGGCGCCGGGCGAAGGCGCTGGCCAAGCTGGAAACTGGTAAAAGCACCAATTTTGATTTTACATTGGCTGCCCAGAAGAAACGGCTTGCGCGTGAAGGCTTTGGAGGCTGGGGAAAATACCAGAAACGGCTAGCCGCTGGTTGAAACTGCCACTGCGCGAACGCGCGAATGCGAAGGGAGGCGGAGCTCAACCGCGCAGCCGCTTTACACAGCGCGTAGCGGAAATTATAAGATTTGAAAATAAGCTGCACTTCTGTTGAAGCGCGGTGAAAACTAAAATTTTTTCCACGAAAATTTGCCACAAGCGTGGCGAATACAGGAAAGCGAACTTTTTGAATGTTTAGAGCATCAGTGTCCACAATAGCCAAACTATGGAAAAAACCAAAAATATCCCATCATCAGATGGTGGATAAAGAAAAGTGATATATATATATACAGGAATACTCTCAGCCATCAAAATGAAATCTTGCCATTTGTAATGACATGGTTGGAGCTAGGGAGTATCATGTGCTAAGCTAAATAAGTCAATCAGAGAAAGACAATTATCCTTATGATCTCTACTTTCACGTAATGAAAATTTAAACAAAACAGGATCATAGGGGAAGGGAGAAGGGAAAAATAAAAGAAGATGAGTCAGAAGGGAGACAAACCATGAGGAGACTCTTAACCACCAGAGGAAACAAATTGTACGAGGGTTTGCTGGAGGGTGGGGAGCGGTTGGGATAATTAAGGTGATGGACATTAAAAAGGGAAAACGCATTGATGGCAATCAGCATTGGGTATTCGTAGGATTTGTTGAATCTTAGAACTCATCTCTGAAATTATTAATATTAATACATTATATGTTAATTAGTTGGAATTTAAAGTCAAAAACAATTTGCAAAAGGTAAAAAAAGAGGTGTCTAGTTTAATATAACATTTACCTAAATTAAAAATACACACATACATACAGAACTACAATCCACACTTAGTAAGTCCATATGAAAATAAAAAGGTTCATAGGTTTTCTTATAACATGAGGAAAAAAATAAGGAAAAGCATAAACAATATATAATATATATATAGCCTAGAGGACACGGTACAGCTTTACTGGTGATGTAATGGGTGAGTGTTATTTTGCCGCCTGAAGATCGGAAGTTATAGTTAATTCAGTGAGAAACGATACTTGATAAATCAAAGAGAGTAAGAAAGAAAACAAACATTTTTTCGAAGTTGTTGTCTATTATGATTACAATAAATATGATATAGCTTGAAATAAAAGGATGCTATAGTAATAGATAAAAGTTTTTACGGAAGTTTCATTCTCGGAAAGATGCAACCAATCCTATTAAATTGTGTGGGGTGTGAAGAAGAGAGAGAGAGAAAGAGAGAGAGAAGAGAGAGAGAGAAGAAGAAAGTTGCGCAATGTGCCAGTATAGACTGAATAACTTATGATTTCTGAATATATACAAAATAAAAATTGAAAAGAACGAAAGTGATATAAAATCAAAATTGAGCTGGTAGATTTTAGAGCATCTAATTTTGGAGATTGCAGCAGAAAAATTCAAATCAGCGTGGCCATGGAGGTGATAATGTGAAGAACATTTTATAGATGATCTAAGCACATATATAACAATGCACTGGGGTTGCAGAACACATACTGTTCCAAGCTCTGTTTGAAGGGTTCCATTCTACAGTAATGTGGGCTGTCTTACCTTGTGGGCGTAACGCCTGACAAAATATAAATCTCCTGTTTGAGAAGACGTTCGGACGCTTACTAATCTGATGAAGATTTGTGGACAAGAATCTGGGAAGAAAGGAAGAGTGAAAAGAGCCACTTCATCTAAACCATTCTGTTTTTATCAAGTGTTTTGCACTGATTACCGCTATGGCTTTTTCAACTTTCAAGCGTGATCTTAAAGGGCTATGGGAGAGGCAAAAACTAGAGTGCTGAGATTTTCCATGGAGGAAAAGAGTGCAAAAGTAAAGGCCTTATGCTTTTGGCGGGGTTCCTAAAAAGGTTACTTTCTAGGAGTGGAAATGAACCAGAAAATAAGACCAGATATTATAAGTTTAAGCCTTATGATGGTTTTCTGGAAGACAATATAACATCCAGAGACTCACCATTACCTTTTAAGTTAACTCTTGATCTGTTTGGCATCACTAAATATCTCTCAAGTATCAGGATGCAATACCAGATGATCAAGAACCAAAAGTTGAAGCAAAGTAGAAAACTCTTACATGAGGTCATCCATTCTGGAGTTATCAGAAACAAATCAAGAGGGCTCTGTTTACAGCTCAGTTGGTAGGAAGCATGCTACTCTTGATGGGGTTGTGAAGTTCAAACCCCCATTGGTGTGAGAGCTTAGTAAAAAAATAATAATAATAATAATAATAATAATAATCAATATTTAAAAAATATATATATACACTCAAAAAACCAAACTATATTTATGTCTTCTATTAAAACAAATAAAATAATAATTTGGAAAATGATATTTGATGAGTAGAAACTACAAAAACTGAATGTATGTATTGAGAATAGATATATATCCAAACTTGAAATAAAGTTGAACGGATGGCAGTTATTGCTTTAACGATTAAGCAGCTGATGTGAGGGAGCAACTGGGTGGCTCAGTTTGTTAAGCATCAACTCTTGATTTCAGCTCACAGGTCCTGATTATTGATTAGGATCTCGGTCAGGATCTCAGGTTTGTGAGATCGAGAGCCCAGCATGGGCCCAACGGTAGGAAGGTGTTCAGCATGAAGCCCAGCAGTGGGGCCGCCATCAAGACCTATACACCCAAAGGTCTGCTTGAGATTCTCTCCCCTGCACCCGCCAAAAATAAATAATATATCTTAAAGAAAAACAGCTGGTGAGAAAACTAATGGGAGGCGGGAAGATGGGCAGAAGACAGCCCGGCTTACATTGAATCTTAGAAGAAAGGAGGAAAATACTTTTTAAAAATAGAGGTGCAACAAGGAAACATAATTCAAGGTTACTATGATGCAATTGGAACCAGAAGAAGAAGAAATGATATAGAAGCAAATGATAACTAGAAATAATGCTAAGAATGATAAAATTACCAGGTGTGATCCAAAGTTCACACAATAATACAAAGAGAAAATGTACATCAAGTAAACTATTTGAAACAAAAGCGTGTATTGAAACAGTCAAGAAACGAAAAATATTATCTTCAAAAAAAAGACCAGCAATATCATTTAATGAGAAGATGAGCACAAACTGGAGAAGCTATTCATACCTAATCAATGATTAGATATAAGAACATCTAACATAATAAGAATAAGAAATAAATAATATATATATTAAAGCAATAATAAAATGGCATTAACACTCACTACATAAAGCATCAGAAAGGATGAAGAACAATTAGAACATTATTTAGTGTCAGTAGGAGGACATACTATTGAACAACAGCAAAAAGCAAATTACAAACATATAAATATAATTTAATTTCATTCCTATGAACCAAAAATTTTAAAAACTGGGTCATATATTATTCAGGGAAATAACATACGTGAAGCCATAAAGAAAACCTTGGGTATAAGGTAATGGCTAAAAACACAACTCAGGTAATGATTGCACTCCTGTAGGTAATTTCCCCTAGGGAATTTGAAAATAATGGTAATATTCTTTTCTTAAACTTGGTTCAAAGTATCATTATTCTTTGATATCTGAAACATCTATTTTATAAATGATGCTTTGTAACTTCTATTCAAATAGTTAATAAACACAATTTTCAGAAGCGTTTTTCCTTCACCTTGTAGACAGATTTTAGTAGCTACCCTTGTGGGTTGCCACGATAATTTCCAGAAATGGTATGTGGCTCCATAGCCTGGACAAGAATATTTCATAATATTTGGAGGTTTATTTACAATATCTGGCAGCCACAACCTTTGTAACTTATTTGCTATAATACTGGCAG
The DNA here is from genome assembly GCF_017311325.1 of Ursus maritimus. Lineage (NCBI taxonomy): Eukaryota > Metazoa > Chordata > Mammalia > Carnivora > Ursidae > Ursus > Ursus maritimus. The sequence continues at coordinate 6,537,098 of NW_024427107.1, forward strand.
AAGGCTATAACTAACATCAAGAGAATCTTTCTGATGGATCTTGGAATGTCCAATACTTAGGCAAGTACCATGAATTTTTGAAGAAACATCCACAAAGGAGAACAAGCTTTATGGATAAGGTGAACCACAACAAGGACTAGCCTTTAGGGCGAAATATGTGAAGGATATTACAGCGCTACTTGCTTATAGCGATAGATGTCGAATTCAATTTTACAGAAGCCTCTCCCTTTTAGCTAGCTATAGTGGACATAATTTTCAATTTTTGTGTTTACACTAAAACTCAGGTGAAAAAAGAGAGAAATTGACCCTTTCTGTGTTAAGTTCTGCACAGAAGTTGTCAAAGGCATCCTTATGCAGGATAGGCGAAGCCTTCCTGACAAGGAAGAGTGACATGACTTGCAATTCTCCTGTCCCCCAAACATATTCTTTGTAGCCTGCTGCTACCCCAAATTTCTCATCACATATTTAATATATCTCTGGTGAGAAGTGTCAGTCATCCCTTTGAATAAATGAGTTTATAATGCTTGCTTGAAGCCAATCACCGGGGGTGAGAGCTTAGCAGAAGAGGACTCTTTAGTGGAAATGCATTTAGCATTCAGGACTGAGACAGCAGGAAGCATAAAGTATGTAGCGTGACTGAAGGAGTTGCCATAAGAAGAAGAGAAGCAGATGAAGAAAGATTTCTTGGCACTTGTGAGGAGCAAATTTTTAACGACATACTTCCCATCTATCACATTCCAACATTCATTGGAATTCCTTTAAACTCTACCTTCCATGCTGAGGAAGCGAGCCACCAAAAGCAATGCTGTGGTGCGAAAGAGGAAAAAACTTTCACCTTTGACAAAAATCCATTGAAATGACAGCCAAAACCCAGGAGTTTGAGTTGGGGAAGCTTTGCTTTAAAGGAAATGAGTTGTATTTTTCTTGCATATTGTTTGTTTTTCATTGGCTTCTGAAGGGGCACTGTAGGTTTTCTTTTTAAATATCCAACTCATCTTTGATAGATTGATTATTGTGACCTAGTTCATTCACCAAAAGCCACAATGAACCTTACTGTGTTTTCTGAAAGCATCTGCCCTCTTATGGGCCATAGCATTTATTTCTACTCCTTCTTTTGGCCTACCCGCTTGTCTCCTTCTAGAACCCACCACCGACCACCACACTCCCCCTAAGATCTGAGCTATTCCATGCATACCATCTATGTAACAAATCGTACTACACAAATTAGCAGCTTAAAAGAAACTCCAGCGTGAACAGAGTGCAGGTACAGCCTACCTGTAGTACTCTGGCTCAGTCTCTACAGGCTGCAACAAGTTCGTGGCTCCAGAAAATTCCCTGGGGAAGCTTAGCTGCCCCTTAGCTGGTGAGGTGTTGTAGGCTAAAACATGCTTTAGGAGCAGAAACCAGGGAGACTTACAAAAGTAACACTGTCACTTACTTGATCAAGAGCTCATAAGTACCTAGAAGATCCCTGAATATCCTAGCTGCTGAATCAATTCTCAAAACTCTTCCCAAAAGAAAATTCATTTTGATAGAAACACATTCAGTTGCCTCAAAGGCAGATCTCTTGAGAGTGGCTCAGTATCAGTTGAAGGTCTGACTCTTGTTTTTGGAGAGCTCAAGGTCCTCGATCCATACGGGGTGTGAGATCTAGTCCCTCATTGGAGCTCAGCACCTCCAACTGGAGTCTTCTAGCATGATCTTTCCTCCTCCTTCCCCACTCTACGCTGCCACTCCACCTATCATTCTTCCTCTCTCTTAAATAAATAAATATTTTTTTAAAAGGCCCTGTCTGTGCTGCAGAAATGTCCTAATACATGCCAACAATTCTGGACCAACATCGACTTGCTCTGCTATTCAGCCAGTGGGTCATAGGATCACTGTAGAAACAGAAGAAGGGAAGGCAACCACAACAATCTACTGTTGTAGCATGAGCCCTTTTTGTCCCGCTAAAGTTATATCGGTAGAACTGAAGCAGTATACTCATCATTGACTGGGGAAAATCTTGTTTTCATGCAAAATATACACCTCACGAGTCACTAGATCATTTTTAAGATTCATTCTTTTCAAACATATTTACCTGGCTTTACCTGCTTGCTTATAGGGAGACTTGTACAAACACTAGACACCGTGGACCTCTCAAGCTCCCCACTCAGAGTGATATTGGTGCGTAAGCACTAGGAAATTCTGCAAAACCTGCCCTGCTGAGAGCCCCACTAACAAATGACAGGACTCTAATTTGCATATTTAGTCCGTGCAGATGATCCAGGGTTTGTTCTCCACCCTGAGAAAGTCAAATTGATGTCTTTTAATCTTTATTTTACATCGACTATTACTAACTTGCAGTAGGTTACTCCCCTCCAGGTGTTGTACTTTAAAAGAGCAAGCATACACACCTAAATTCAGGCTGGAAGAACAAGCGAAGCTTGCGCTTTTCTTCAAATCCATTCACTGGTCAAATAACTGTCAAATTGCTCTTCTTTCAAGAATTTAAAATGGTTCAAAGGTATCTGGACTGGGACTCCTGTAGACACCCTGTGGAGAGGGCAGGGCTGCAGCAATTCCAGTGACCCACACAGATAACTCTTGATGTGACGGTAGAAGGGACAAGGCACAGGGTGACAGTTCAGTAGGCATTTGCCCAGTGCATGCGTGGAACCTGGAACTGTTCATGCCCATGGAGCTTCTGCACCAGTGGCATCATAGTCAACTTTTCTCTCTTAGAGGAAGAATCCCAACAGTATCAGAGAGAACTTCATAGTCGTTCTACCGGCTAGGAAGAGGGACCTCCATTCTGTACCTCCAACCCCCCACCTCAGATTCTGAAATGTCCATGTGAAAAAGAGATGAGGCTGCTGACGGACTCAAACTTACCACTCAAAGGTCTAGGAAACGCGACAAGTTGTCCATGAATACACAGTGTATGATGAATCTCGGATGACTGCCTGATTCCAGGGACCCTGAAGGCTACCATCCGCAGCCAAGACCAACCCACACCAACTGGTCTATTTTGAAGGACCACGGTCAGGAGCGAATGAACCTCTGGGGCCCAGCTGAGCAGCGGAGCTGTGCAGCAAGCCTCGGGCCTGCCGAGTCTCGGGAGCGGCCCACTTGGCAGGCTCAGCTTTCCTCGGAGTAAGCGGCGCCTAGCCTCACTCCAAGTTATAGACAAAATTTCCATGGCGAAACAGCTCGTGGCACCTGGGAGCCAGCTCAAGATCATCCTAAGTAAGACATGATAATTATGTAACACTCTACTTCCACATGAATGGCAATCTTAATGTAAATTCTCAACATTGAATCATTCTTGTGAGTTAATCTTCGTTGACCGGGTGCATGGCAGAAAGTGTTCGAAGTGCAGGATAACTTGATGCTTGTGCTGTGAGCTTATCACAAAGGACCTTCAGGAAGGAGGGGTCTGCTACAATCTTCGAAGTGGAACAGTTTGTGGGTTGCTGTGGATTTTTATCTTTACCCTGTTATGAAAAAAGTGCCATCGGGAAAAATGCACTGCCAGGAAGCTGCTGTGGGAGAGTTAAAATGTGCTCACCTAATTCTGAAGTTCAGTCTCAAAGAAACAGACTCACAGCCATGCAAGCTTACGCACCAAAAGCAACCTTCGATCCCAGAGAATCTGTAGTCTAAAAGTTGTCTGATTTTTACGGTTTATCTCCACTAATGTCTAGCCCACGGATACAGGAATATCCTGTTTTGCCAGGCGCTAAAAAGGATTATTATTTATTTTTCTCTAACAAGCTCAGGGAACAGTCAACAAATATTTATTAATCGAATAAATGAGCTTCAATGGATATTTGATGTTTATACTAGGGTATTTGGAGAGTGTTAAAATTTGGGGAGATAGAAATAGTTTGTGCTTTTATTTGGGAAAATAAAATTAAATACAATATATGACCAAAGATTATATGCTCAAAATGAGAACTACAAAATATCTCCATCCACTTTTCAATAGATTGTTCTTTTTAAGATTTATTTATTTATTTATATTTATTTTAGAAAGTGAGAGAGAGAGAGAGGAAGCTCATGAGTGGTGGGGAGGGGCAGAGGGTGAGAGAGGGAGAGAGAAGCAGACTCTGCTGAGAGCCTGAGAGGAGTGCTGTCAGATTCTCCACAACCCTGAGATCAGACTACAGGCAAATAAGAGTTGGATGCCTTAACCTATTAAGCCACTCCCAGGTGCCTCTAAGTTAATTTCTAAGTTCTTTTAAAGATATAACTATGTTCAAAAACACCTGAACACTATTTTCCCTGAAATGAGATTGCAAATTGGTGGTGGGGTGACACCGGAGTGCAGAAGGAACATTTTACGAACTCCGGGAGGGCAGAGTGGCAAGCCAACGAAGATAAGCCAAGCCACTCACTTCTCAGCCAGGCTGAGTCCATGCTCCACCAGCCTCACACCCCGCACGGAAAAGACCCCAGCTAGCCAACACCAAGAGCTGCGTCGTATGTACCAGAAGGATCCTCTTAAGGAAGCAAGACACAACAGCTTCCTAGAGAACCCAGAGCTTGAAAGAAAACTTTCCCACTCAGGATAGAGCCTTGCAAATCGCAATCTTCAAAGCACACAAGAATAAAGTTGATAAGAAAAACATTCAGACAAATTCAAGCAGATCTCAAGGTATAAATGTACTACTGACAAAACACAAATAGAACAACCCAAAACTTTGATTTTTATATAAATATATATTTAATTTTTTCAAGTAAGTATTATTAAAAGCGAATCTAAAAAGTAGATTAAAAATAGAATTATGATTAAGAACAGATGGATATTAAAATATCAAATAGAAATTTCGAAATAAAAATTCAGAAACATCAAAATAGCTCTAACAGAACTTTAAGAATGCCTCCACTGATTTGATTGAAAAATAGAAATTAAAGTTTACATAAAGTGTGCTATACATTAACACACTGTATTGTATTGATTGAGATTAACTAGAGAGACACAGAACCCAGAAAAGGAAGAATTCTGTGATTGAAGTTACTTCTGGAATTCTGGAAGAAATTGACTTGACCCAGTCCTGGGTGCTCCCCCAACAGAAGAGCTGTATGAATTATCAGATGTATATTCTGTATGTTGTCTTATCCCTAGAAACCATCCTGTTTACCAGCCTTTTAGAACAAAACCTAGGAGTTCAAAAGCAAAAAGAGACCACTTTAAATGAAAACAGAAGCACTGAAGATGGGGGGAGAGAGAGAAGAACCCTTTGCACTGCTGAGGATGTGACATGGAGCAACCACTGTGGAGAACAATGTATGGAGGTTCCTCACAAATATCAGATACACAATTGACTATATCATCCAACAACTTCATTTCTAGGTATTTACCCAAAAGATTAAAGCAGGGACCGAACAGATATTTGTACACCCAATTCATAAGCGCAATATTCACAGGTGCTGAAAGATGGAAACAACCCAAATGTCCAAATCAAAGAGATGAATGGGTAAACAAAATCTTAAGAGTGGATAGGTATATAAGATGCTGGTGGATTATTATTTCACCTATAAGAAAGAAGAAACTCTGATACAAGCTACACATGGATAAACCTGGAAGACATTATGTTCAGTGAAATAAGCCAGACACAAAGACGACATATGGTATAATTCCAAGTATAGGGGTATCTAGCTAGCAAATCCATAGAGACAGAAAGTAGAATGGTGATTGCCAGAGAATGGGGAGGGGGCGGCAAGAACGAGGGATTAGTGTTCAGAGATTCAGAATTTTCAGTTTGGAAGAGATGAAAAGGTTCACGGACATGGATGCGCGTGTGATATAAGCGCGCCAGCAAATGACATCACTCTTAATTGCCACTGACTTGCATATTTAAATATAGTCTCCACATAGTAAATTTTGTTTTATGTTTTTACCACAATAAAAATAAAAGAAAAAAAAATTGCACACCAAAGATTTAGATACAACTCAAAGGTCTTCTAAATTATGTGATACTAAGCTAGCTCCCTCACCTTCTCTCCAGAACACTCATGTGTTAAGCAGCATCAGTAAAAAGAATTGGCGTTCACGTGATAAAGATCAAGGAAGCCATCTTGAAAAGATCTTTCTCCTTTATAAAGTAGAATCGTCATAACAGAGTTCTAACAGATAGAATTTTAAAACTATATGATGTTAACATTTATATGAGGTTTGTTATAAAACTATGTATATGTTTACTATCTACCTCCTACCAACTACCTTAAAATAAAATAAAAAAGTATAATTTTGAGAAGATGTAAATAGAGATGTTAAAGAGTACATAGCATTATTTAATGAAGTTGAGAACTTCTCTAATACCTTTAAGATCCTACAATTCATTCATAAATTTATCATTCTTAAAACTCCAGAGCCAAGCCTATTGCTGTTCACTGAAAATTTACATCTAAAAGCAACAGTGAAGGTGTTCACTCCGGTGCCAGTGAGCCTGGGAGCTAGGACTCCCTTCTTCCAGACAGAGTTTGCAGTCAAGTTCAGCTTCCTATACCCTATGGGCTGAATGTTCTTGCATTCCAAAATTCACGTGTTGAAACCTAAGCTCCAATGTGTGTATGTGGAGAGCAGGTCCTTTGGAAGGTGATTGGGTCATGAGGGGCGGCTATTCGATGAAGTAATGTACCTTACAAGGAGACAGGGACCTGAGGTCTCTCACCCATGTGCTCTCTCAGTCTCCCTCTCTCTCTTTCTACTCTCCTCTCTCTCTGCCAAGTGAGGACACAGCAACAGATGGCAGCATCTGTGAAGCAATGGCCTTCCCCAGAACCCTGATCATGTAGCACCCTGATCTGAGACTTCCCGGCCCGAACTACTACAAAATAAAGCTTGTTAACTATTCAGTCTATAATGTTTGTTAGAGAAGCCTGAACTTAGTCACCATACAGAAGTAGTTGGCTTCTTCCCCTCGCAGATGGGAGGGATTGGTGTCCTCATGGACTCAGAGAATCTAACAGCCGGTTAATAACTGGCCGGCAGCCTGTCTGTGGGGGAAGTACATGAGCCTCAAAGATTGCCTTCTAAAAGGAAGAATAAAGGGGCAAATCGTTCACTAAAGCATCAAATTCAGTCTGGAAGACCTACCACTTGAGACTCAACCTACAGTGGGATGAGAATAGGGAGGCTTTTTATTTTCTCAACTACCCTTGGTCTGTTTACTATTGTCCCTTTCTCTAAGGAAGCTAATTTCCTAATTTCTAACATGAGACAGGGAACTCATCAGGCCTGGTGCGTTAACACGGAGTCTGTTTGCTACTCGATTCTCTCCTCTGTCAGTAGTAACAGCTGGGAGCAAGCCTCTTCAGGACAGGAAGTCCTGGGAGAAGGCTAAGTCTTCTGCCTCAGGTTTCTGAAATTCAATCCACTCACCTGGCATCACAGTACTCAGAACTTGAAAGTAGAATACTAATACTCTCTAATTCTGGCATGATTACTGCATGCCCTTTTCCACTCTCCTTCATTCATCTCATCAGGCTTTACATGGACAGGTATATTGAAATTAAATGTGACCAAGAAAGGGGAAAGACAGGACAAGATAATAGTAATTATACGAGTGTTAATTACTAAGCCAAAAGATAAGAATTCCTTTTTCCTGTTATTTGCTTTTTCTTTTTGTCATGTTAAATATACTGCAGAAAAGCACATAGATTGGGATGTACAGTTTAAAGAATAATTATAAAGCAAAACCCGTAACTACCAGCCAGGTCGAAAAGCAATTGTGTGCGCCAGAACCCCAGGGAGTCCCTCCTCACCGTTCCCAACCCTACCTATCCACCTCAAGAGGTTACCTACACCTTATGTGCCAGTTTAGTTTCCTGGATTGCTTCCTAGTTTTATCCATATGTATATATATCCCTTACTTTAACGTACTCTGACTTTTACCTGGTTTGAAAGTCATGTACAGGAATCAGTCTACCATATGGTTTTTTTACGTGTGTTAAGTGTTTATGTCTTGCTGTTGTGCAACAATATCATGTTTGTGAGATTTGATCCATTTGATTCAGTTCTCATTAATGTATAACACGTTTCATGGCGATTTACTAGAATGAATTTCAGTGAGTATTAGGTAAGTGGTATGTCTGGCCGAGTAAATAATGCCAAACTTCGCTTCCCAAGGTGGTTGATTGAAGTTCGCATCTGCCTGCCACAGTGTCTACGAAGACATTCCTTGCTTCATTGGATTCATCAACACTGGCTAGTGAAACAGTCATTTGTTAATTTTCCATCCGCCATCAGTGAGTGTGTCAATAGAGGCATTCTCATGATGGTTTATTTGCTTCTTCTGGTTACAATAGGTTGATTATCCTTTCATGTTCCATTAGCTAATTTACATATCTCTTTTGTAGAAAATACCTATCCAAGCCTTTTGCCCATTTCCCTTTGGGTTTTCACTGATCATATTTTGCAGGAGTTCATTTGCTATTCTTGATACCCTTCTCTTTCGATACTATATGTCAGTAGTTCTTCTCCTACTAGGTGGAATTGTCTCTTCACTTCTCTCTTTAATGGAAGTCTTGATAAAATTGCTTAGAAGAAATTTTATAAATATATTACATTTTATCATATTTTTTTCCTTTGTAGTGGATTTTGTCTTTTTATGAAATTCTTCCTGGCTATGCCCCAAGTTATAGTAAGATTCTCTCAAGACTATCTTCTGGGGCGCCTGGTAGCGCAGTCGCGATTAAGCGTGCCTGCCCGGCTCAGGGCGTGATCCCAGCGTGCTTGCGATCGAGAAGTCACCGAGCATCAGGCTCCTCCGCGTGTGACCTGCTTCTGCTCCTCTCCGCTCCCCTGCTGTGTTCCCTCTCTCTCTGAAGCTGTCTCTCTTGTCACAGAAATAAATAAATCTTAATAAAAAAAAAAGACTATCTTCTAAATGTTTTTCATTTGCTTTTTACACTGGGTCTTTAATCCACCCAGAATTGATTTTTGTGACTGACATAGGTCCATTAGGTAATTAACTTGCCTAGCATCACTTGCATAAAAAGACTGTTCTTCCCCTCTCCCTGCTTTTATGAGTACCAACTCCTCACATATCAGAGTGTCAACATGTGCCTGAGCCTCTAATTCTTAAGGCTTTTCTATTATGAATTTTTAGTCCGGAATCACTCTACAGAACATTTCTCTTATTACTTATCCATACCTTTTTAATGTCCTAGGACCAGTAATCCCACCTCCTCCTTCCTCCAAGTGTGTGCTGTTCACTTGGTCTTCCGATCATAAATATTAGATGAGACTCTCTTAGAATTTTTAATGTTCTGCTAGATTTCTTCTAGAATTATACAGGCTCAATATATCAATGTGACTCTAAACCATGACTATAGTATATCTCTCCATTGATTTAAGTCAAAATTTAAACACATTGTATAGTTTTCTGCAAAGAGGTATCACACATTTGCTGTTTGACTCTTGTATTCTTTCACACTCATTCAATGCTTTGAGAAATATGGCACCTTTTTAATTTTTCAATTCTTTAATTTGGTAAAAGAAAAACAATTGATCTTTTAATGTGCCAGGAACCTTTCAGAACCTCTTTTTATTTTAATGATTTATTAAGTAAACTGTTTCATAAAAAATCCAAGATTTCAATAAATGTGCATGAATGCTATATATGCAATTTGTTTTTAATACTGGTGGGATGGGGATAGTCATAACTAATAATAAAGCCTGCTAAAAGGTCTCACGGTCTGTGAGTGTTAATGTGGATACAATGAGAAACCTATTTTCACGCGATGTCAACAATTACACAAGCATATTACATATCAGCTATTTTTGTTTATAAGAATGTGATTCAAAAAAGTAGTGTGATCTCAACAGCTTTCTATATTTTAGCAGCATTTAAATCTTTCCCTAGAGACCATAGGTTCATTCTAGGATTGAGTAGAACAAGCATTGGTTGAGAGCCTACGTTTAATGTGACACATCACATGCTTCCTTTCATTTAATTTTACAATGATAACCTGAGGAAGAAATCATCTGCATTTATAGGTGAAGAAACAGAAGCTGTGGGTTGGTACATATTTGGCTGCCAGGATCCCACAGCTGTGTAGTGAAACCAGAGATGATTTCAGTCCATAGAGTACCAATCCCCTCCACTGCCTATGCCTCCAGAGAAAGAGGCTCACCCACCAGCTCTTCAGCAGACCTAGGAGAACCACGGGTCCAGCTCCACCGCCCAGAACCTCTGCACACCACCACAGTTCCTGTCTTTGGCACGTGAGGCCTTTAAGTGGCATGTATGAATAGATATTTCAATATTCTACCCCTTTGTTATGGTTTGAGAAATAATATAGAGATGAGAGATATATAGATGTAGTGGCATGTAAGGACATATAGGTAGAGCTAGAGAAATAGAGGGCAGAGGAGCAGAAGAGTAGAGATTATGTTGGCCTTTGTGGCAGAAGTCATTGAAGGCCTGACTGCTATCCTTACTGAAAGACATGCTTACAAGGCTCCGAAAGACCTTCAGCTGCTTTCTAAAACTTGGATTTCCCATCACCCTAATAAAATTGCTCACTGTGCCCAAGTTGTTTGTCACTAATGGGTTTATGTTGAACACCTGCTTTCCTCTGGGAGTCTAAATTTGGGCACTTGCTAAGCAGTCCCCCAATAAAAACTCTGGGCATTGAGCCTCTAACAATGAATTTCCCTTTCAGAAATTTCATTGGCTGTCACATCTCATTCCTGCAGAAATTAAGTGTGTCCTGTGGTACTCCACTTGGGAAAGGTCCCTTTGCAGGCTTCTGCACCTGGTTCGGGACTTTGCCCCATGAGCCTTTTTCCACCTTTGTTGTTATCTTGCTTGTATCCTTTCATTGTAATAAATCACAGCCAATGGTATCACTGACTAGCTCCATGATTCCTCCTACCGAAATCGGTGAGGGATTGAGTCGCTCTTCAGACCCCGACACAGCTCACCTCTTCATCCGTGAATATTGTCCAAACATTTGCCCAGGGCCTCCTTTCTAAAACAATAGGGTTTTTTTGAAAACAACAACAACAACAACATTAACCAGCATCAGTTTTGTCATACTGAATAAAATACACTTTCTAGCAGGCTTAACCTGTGATTCTGATGGGGTTTTCCTGGTCAGGCTGTTTCCGTCCAGATTCTCTGAAGGCCTACCTCTGATCCTCCGTCAGCAATGAGGGTGTTTCCTCAATGTCTTCCCCTCGTGTTTCCTTTGTTCATTGTCTCCTCCTCTGAACATCTTTTTAGAGAATATATTTGCATGCAGTTGTAAGAGAACACAGAAGAGAGCCATTTGTACCTGTTATCCAGCTTCCTCCCATTGTAACATTTTACAATACTTCAGTACAGTATCACAAAGTATCTGCAGCTGTTAGAACCCACCTATCTCATTCAGAACTTCCCCAGTTTTATTTGCACATTGTGAGTGTACAAGATTCTAGTACAGTTGTATCATCAGTTAAGGTTAATGTACCCACAACCTCAGTCAAGATACTGAACAGTTCCAGCCACACACAGGACCCTCATGATGTCCTTCATATCCACATCAACCTCTTTTTCTCCTGAAAACCACTAATCTGTTCTCCACTTCTAAAACTCTGCCGATTGCAAAATGTTATATAAATGTACTCACCTTACAGTAGGTAACCTTGGGGATTGTTTTTTTCACTGCGCCACTATTCCTGGAGATTCATCCAGGATTATGGGATATTTCCTCGTACTTTGTTTTCATTGCTGGTAGTATTCTATGGTATGGCTGTTTCACGTGTTATTTATCCATTCACCTGTTGAAGGACATCTGGGTGATTCCAGTTTGGGCACTATAGACCAAGCCAACTATAAACATTTGTGTGTCTTGGCTTTTGTGTAAAACAGCTTTTATTTTCTCTGAATAAATTGCTGGGCAATAATGGATAGATGTATGCTCAGTTTTGTTGGTAGCTGGAAACAGTTTCCCAGGGTGACTTACCATTTCATTCTTACCAGCAATGTGTAGTGATCCAGTTTCTCCTGCTATTGATTTTTATAACCCCAGATTCCCAATGATTTTGAGCAACTGATAGATGTAGTTACAAGTCACTTCCAAACCATGTTACATCTTGAAAACATTTGGGTGGGATGCTTCAATTGTAATCCAGAGCTGTCCTCACAGCATTGCCACCCTTCTGATTGCTAGATTAATTGTCTTCTTTTACCACGGCTATCAGTTCTCAGAGGGCCCAAGAACTGCGATGGTCTCGTCTGCCATCTATCCCCAATTCACACTGCCTGCACATGAGTAGGTGCTCAAATTCACTATTGGTGTTGAATGGGTAGTCCCAACCAAAAGCCTCATTCAATAACAGTATTGCCAGGCAGCCTTTAAGAACCAATTAAAAGGTGACACAGGAATTAAAAAATCTGCTTTACCACCAGGCAAATTGTAAGCTAAGTCAATGAGGCAAACGTTTTGCGCGCCCACAGTGGGTTGGACATGAATTTATGCTCTTATAAGTATTTCCAGATAATATATGTGCTGCTGAATTAATAATTTCTTCCAAAAGAGCAAATGGCTTATTGGCTGCCTCATTTGCTTCCCATGAGGAAAACCATACTCTTTATTAGAGCATATGTAGGTGCAGAGACAGAGAGTAAAGCTATATTCACATGTTCACTTCCAAAACTTAAATCTCCACACACATGCTACCTAACAACCTACGAGCTATGCAGCAATAATAGTCTCTTTAGAATGAATCATTTTAACACAGTTGTTTCACGAAATCCAAACCTTATTTCTGTGTTATTAAACTTCTTTTAATGGTAGGAGACATGATCCATTTTCAAAGGAAAGAATTCAATATCACCCTAGAAATGGAGAGATGTATACTTTAAAATGGTTAAAAATGGGTAAATTTTATATTATATATATTTGCCACAAGAAAGGGTAGAAGCTGGGCAGAGAAATGGAGTAGAATGACGGTCAGGCATTAGATTAAATCTATCTTTTGCCTAAACCAGAATTTAACCATGCTGAAAACTTTGAACCCTTGTTTCTTCATGTATAAAATGTTAATCACAGTGACAGGGATCCACAGTGTTGATGGGCAAGGGGAGGAGATGCATATAATTGAGTCATGATATAATTCTGACCAGGGCCTTGACACACTTAGAATTAATTGGACTACAAACCACAGTCAAGAATTCATGTAACAGAGAATCCAGACCTTGATGCTGCTAATTCCTTCCAAGGAGGCTGTGTCCTCCCATTCACTACTGATTCAGGAAGATTTCTTATCCTTGTGAAAACAAGATGAGTTAATACATAATGAAAAGCACTTAGAAAAAATGGAAAAATAGTCAGCATGTACACTAGGTTCCTCAAGTGTCAGAGAAACGAAAACCAACGGGTGTGTGTGCTTGTGTGTGTGTGTGGTATTATTTGTGTGCTGTGTGTGTGTGTGGGTGTGTCTGTGAGAGAGAGAGAGAGAGAGAGAGAGAGAGAGAGGGAGGGGATTTTAAAGAATTTGCACAGGCAACCATGGAGTCTAAGTCATGAAATCTGTAGGACCGGTCAGCAAGCTGAGACCAGGCAAGAGTTGACGCTACAGCTTGAGTCCAAAGGCAGCCTGGGGGCAATTTCTCTTCCCACTCAGGGATCTTCACTCCACTGGGCCCTCAAATGCTTGGGTGAGGCCCACCCAGCCTTGCTGGAGGGCAATCTCTTATACACAAAATCTACTGATTTAAATGGTAACTCATTCAAAAAGCACCTTCAATGCAACTTCTGGCTTTTGAAACAACCGGATGCCGTAGAGCCTACAAGCTTGAGATTGCATTGTTAAAAAATTAACCATCACTCACTACATGATATAGGTGTGGATTCACTCTGAGCATAGGATTTGCTCAGGTCCTTACGAAGTCCTGAATTTTTATACTCCTATCTCCAACTCACCCTGCTACCCTTCTCCAAGATCTTTTCACTGGGCCCCTCTCCATGCAAATAAACTCCAGTAAATCGTCCTAACTCCCATCCACTCCCCCTTTCCTCTCAGGGAGAGCCTTCCTAGCTTCAGACCCCTAGGGCTTCATACTTTTTTTTTCAGTTTTACAAGGTGAGTGTAAATTTTTTTTTTTATTTTTTTTTTTTCTTCCAAATTTTTATTTAAATTCTAATAGTTAACATACAGTGTAATATTTGGTTTCAGGAGTGGTGTAGGATTCATCACTACATGTAACACCAGTGCTCATCACAAGTGCCCTCCCTTAATACCCATCACCCATTTAGCCCATCCCCCACCCACCTCCACCTCAATCAAGCCCTTCAGTTTCTACTTCTATCATCTGTTGTTAAGCACTCTCTTGTGGTTTGTTTCCCTCTCTTTTTCTCCCCTTATCATATATTTCATTTGTTTTGTTTCTTAAATTCCACTGAGTAAATCATATGGTATTTGTACCCTCTAGTTTCATCCGCATTGTTGCAAATGGAGAAGATTCATTCCTTTTCAAGGCTGAATAATATTCCATTGTATATAAATACACACTACCACATCATCTTTATCCATTCATCCAGTTATGATGTTTTGAATTTTTTCCATAGTTTGACTATTGTGATAGCTACTATAAAACATTAGGTGCATGTACCCTTTAGTCCCTGTATTTTTTTATCCTTTGTGTAAATACCTAGTAGTACAATTTTGGATAATGGATAATTCTATTTTTAACTTTTGAGGAACCTCCCGTTTACCAAAGTGGCTGCACCAGCTTTATTCCCACCAACACTGCAAGAGGGTTCCCCTTTATCCGATAATCTCAAGAACATCTGTTGTTTCCTGCTTGCTATTAGTTTTGGCCATTCGTGACAGTGTGTGAAGGGTGGTTTTGATTTGTATTTCCCTGATGGTGAGTGATGGGCCATATGCATCGTTTCATGTGTCTGTTAGCCATCTGGATAAATGTCTTCTTTGGAAAAAATGTCTATTCATGTCTTCTGCCATTTTACTTAATTGGCTGATTATTTGTTTTGGGGATGTTGAGTTTCATAAGTTCTTTATATAGATCTTGGTACTAACCCTTTAGAATATAGTCATCTGCAAAATATCTTCTTCCATTCTGTAAATCTCCTTTTAGTTTGGCTTATTGTTTCCTTTTGCTCAAGTAGCTTTTTAATCTTCTTGAAGGGTCCCAATATAGTTCATGTTTGCTTTTGTTTCCCTTGCCTCCTGGACATGACAGTCTAGTGAGAAGTTGTTCACTGCCTGTGTTCTCCTCTAGAATTTTGCTGGTATCCTGATCTCCCACATTTAGGCCTTTCATCATCATTTTGAATTTATTTTTGTGTAGCGGTGTAATAGAGTGGCCCAGTTTCATCTTCTACATGTCACTGTCCAGTTTTCCCATCGCCATTTGTGAAAAAGACTGCCTTTTTCCATTGGACATTCTTTTTCCCAGCTTTGTTGAAGATTACATCGACCATATAGTTGTGGGGTCCATTTCTGGGTTGTCTTTCTGTTCAAGTTGTCTATTTGCATTTGTGCCAAGTGACATACTGTTTTGATGCCACAGCTTTGTAATACACTTTAGGTTAGGTGCCTCAGCTTTTGCTTTTCTTTTTCAGGATGACTTTGGCTATTTGGGGTCTTTTATGGCTCCATACACACCTAGGATTGTATGTTCTAGCTCTGTGGAAAAGAACGTTATGGTATTTGATGGGGATTACATTAAATGTGGAGAATGTTTTCAGTAATAGAAACATTTTTACATAATTATTTGTTATTCCAACCCATGAGCATGGGATGTTTTCCCATTTCGGGTCCTCTTCAATTTCTTTCATAGGAGTTCTATAGTTCTTAGAGTACAGATCTCTTACCTAAGTTTAGAATAGTTTATTCCTAGGTAACTTACACGGTTTTTGGTGCAATTGTAAATGGGATCCATTCGCTTGATTTCTTTTTCTGCTGCTTCATTATTGCTGTGTAAAATGCAACAAATTTCTGTGCATTGATTTTATATCCTGTGACTTCACAAACTCATGTATTAGTTCTACCAACTTTTTGGTGGTCTTTTTGGGTTTTCTAAATAGAGTATCATGTCGCCTCTGTGAAGAATGAAAGTTTGACTTCATTCTTGATGATTTGAAATGTCTTTTTATTTCTTTTTGCTGTCTGATTGCTGAGGATAAGGCTTTCCAGTATGTTGAACAGTGGTGAGAGTGACATCCCCGTCTTGTTCTGACCTAGAGGAAAAGTTCTCAGTTTTTTCTCTATTAAGGATGATGATTTAGCTGAGGGCGTTCATAATGGCTCTATGATGTTGATGGTATGTTCCATCTATACCTACTTTGCTGAGGAGTTTTTTATCAAGAATAGATGCTGTATTTTGTCAAATGTTTTTTGCATCTATTCCGAGGAAGAGAATCATATAGTTCTTATCCTTTCTTTTATAATAATGTGGTGAATCACACATTGGTAGTATGTGAATATTGAACCGCAACCCAGGAATAATCCATAATCCTGGTGAATATCTTTTAATGTACTGTTGATTCAATTTACTAGTATATCTTGTTGACAATTTTTGCATCCATGTTCATCAAGATATTGATCCTGTAATTCTCCTTTTTAGTGGGGTCTCTGGTTTTGGAATCAAGGCAAGGCTGGCCTCATAGAAGGAGTTTGGAAGTTCCTTCCATTTCTATTTTTTGGAACAGTTTGAGAATGCGCTTATTAACCTCCTTCTTTTTAAAATGTCTGCAGTAAAATTCCCGGGGAAGCCTCTCATTTGGCCCCTAGAGGCTTTTTTTTCTTTGGAGATTTTGATCGTGGATTCCATTTCTTTGCTGGATATGTCTATTCAAATTTTCTATTATTGATTCTTCCTGTTTTCAATTTGGTAGTTTGTAGTTTCTAGGAATTTGTCCATTTCTTCCAGATTTGCCTAGTTTGTTGGCGATAATTTTCATATAATATTCTCTTAAAATTGTATTTAGCTTTCTGGGTATTTGGCAGTTGAGATCTCTCCTCTCTTCATTTTTGTGATTTTATTTATTTGGGTCCTTTCTCTTTTCTTTTGATAAGTCTGGGTAAGTGAATTATCATTTGTAATTCTTTCCAAGACCCAGCTCTTAGTTTCATTGATCTGGTCTATATGTGGGTTTTTTGAGGGAGGGTTCTATATCATTTCTTATTTCTGCTCTAATCTTCACCCATTTCCCTTCTTTTTTTCTGGCTTCTAAAGCTTTATTTGTTATTCCTTTTCTAGCTCCTTTAGGCATAAGTTTGAGTGTGTATTTTTGCGAGACTTTTCTTACTTCTAAGGTAGGCCTGTATTGCTATGTACTTCCTTTAGACTGCCTGCTGCATCCCAAAGGTTTTTGGACTGTATTGTTTTCATTTTCATTTTGCTTCCATGTATTGTTTTTGATTCTTCTACTAATTTTCATGGTTAACCCATTCATTCTTAGTAGTGCTCTTTAACCTCCATGTGTAATTTGTGGTCTTTCCAAATTTTTCTGCTGAGTTGACTTCCAAGTTTCATAAGTGTTGTGGTCTGAAAAACATGCATGGTATAGCATCATCAATCTCTTGACTTTTGATTGCTGATTTGGGACTCAGCTACATGATCTATCCTGAGAGTGTTCCATGTGCACTCTAGAAAGAATGGTATTCTGCTGCTGAAATGCTCTTGAATATATCTGTTAGAGTCCATCGGTCCGTGTGTGCATTGAAAGCCATTGATTCCTTGTTGAGGTTTTCTGTTAGACGTGATTTGTCTATCGTGTGAAGTGGAGTGTTAAAATCCCTACTATTATTATATTATTTGAATGAGTTTTTTTATGTTTTTATTAATTGATTTATATATTTGGCTCCTCCCATGTTGAGGCATAAATATTACAACTGTTAGATCTTCCTGGTAGATAGACCCCTTTATTATGATATAATGTCTTCATCTATTACAGTCTTTTGGTTTAAAATCTACGTTTGTCTGATCTAAGTACATGGCTACTCCATCTTTCTTTTGATGCTGCTTAACATGATAGATCGTTTGTTCATCCCCTCCACTTTCAGTCGGCAGTTGTCTTTAGGTCTAAATGAGTCTCTTGGCGGACAGCATATAGATGGGTCTTGTTTTTTTTATCCATTTTTACACACTATGTCTTTTGATTGGATCATTTAGTCCCTTACATTCACAGAGTGCGGATTATTGCTATTTATAAGATTTAATGCCATTGTGTTACCTGTAAAGTTGGTATTTCTGTTCCATTCTAGTCTTTGTTGCATTTGGTCTTTTTCCCCACCAAAGAGTCCCCCCCTTTAATATATTTCTTGTAGGGGCTGGTTTTAATGGTCACAAACTCCTTTAGTTTTGTTTTGTCTTGGAAACTTTTATCTCTCCTTCTATTCTGAGAATGAACGCTTGCTGGATAAAGTATTCTTGGCTGCATATTTTCCCATTTAGCATATTGATTCTGCATCCTGCAACCGTCTTCTGGTCTGTAAAGTTTCTGTGACAGATGTGAGCAACCTGATCTGACTTCCTTTATATGGCTAAGGACTTTTTTCCTTACTGCTTTCAAAGTTCTTTCCTTCTTGTATGTGTTTTTGTGAATTTGACTATGATAAACCTTGGCAGTGGCTGGCTTTTGTTGAATTTAATGAGGAGTTCTCTGTGCTTCTTTGATTTCAATGTCTTTTCCTTCTCGAGTTTAGAAATTTTCATCTATAATTTGCTCAAATAAAGCTTTCTGCTCCTTTTTCTCTTCTTCTTCTTCTTCTGGACTCTCTATGATATGAATGCTATTATGCTTTAGGTATCTGAATTCCCTAAGTCTACATTTGTGACCAACTACCTTTGTTTCCCTTTTCTTTTCAGACTTAATTATTTTCCATAATTTTATCTTCTATATCACACAATTATCTCTGGCATTTCATCCATCTCATTGTCATGGCATCTAGTCAGGTTTGCATCTCAGTTATAGCATTTTTAATTTTAGCCGACAATCTTTAGTCTTTTTATCTCTGCAGTAAGGGATTCTCTAGTGTCTTCTATGCTTTCAAGCCCAGCTAGTATCCTTATGTTGTTAAAATCAGTTCAGACATTTTTACTTATATATATATTGATTGAATCCCTTGCCATTATTTCTTTCCTGTTCTTTCTTTTGGGGTGAATTCCTCCATCTTGTCATTTGATCTAGGGTCACTGTTTTTGTGTGTGGATTGTTAGGAAATCTTGCTTATATTCCTGCTCCTGAGATCAATGGCTGTATTAAGGAGAGGTACAAAAAAAAGCGGGATCTATAAGAACCCTGATGTTGTTGTTTTGCTGCCTACCCTCAGGTCAGTCCTCTTGAAGAGTTTCTTTTTTTGCCTGCAGTGTTGGGGGGGATTGTTTAGATCCTTGACCACTGTGTGGCAGGTTAAGTAGGGTGCGTTTTGATCTGGATTTGTTAAAAAAGTAAAGCTAGAGAAGAAAGAAGAAAGAAGGAGGAGGAGGAGAGGAGGAGGAGGAGGGAGGGGAAGGAGGAGGGGATAGGGAGGAGAGAGATAAGTCTACTTATCCTAATCAAAGCTTTGGGGTGTCTGGCTGGTTCAGTGGATTGCATCTACCTTCAGCTCAGGTTATGATCTAGAGAGTCATGGTCAGCAGGAGTCTGCTTCTCCCTCTCCCTCTCGCTGCTCCCCGTTGCGTGCTCTCTCTGTCGTAAGTAAATAAATAAAATATTTTTAAAAATAAAAATAAATAAAGCTGGAAGCTTTGTAGCACTCTGATAGTCAAACTTGGTGCATTTGAGTTATAAGCTGGTCTTGGGGGAGGGCCCGCTGTGCTGATTGCTGGTGACTTGCCTTAGTGGAAATGTACACGAGTGAGGTGCAAGGCATGCGGGGGAGGGTGTAGACAGCTCCAGTCTCTGTTGGGGGTGGTGGGGGCTGCAGTGTTGCTCACTGAAGTTGATCGGTGCTGATGGGTGGGCAGATACCATTTGCCTGATAGTATCACCCCACTCTCTCCCCCAAAGCAGGGAGTCTCCTGCCTGCTGCTCTTCAGGAAACTCTCACAGAAGAGCAAGCAATCACCTCTTGTGCCCCCAACTTCTGCCAGATCCTTACCTTCACCTTTTCTGTGTCAGAGCTGTCTTGCATGCCAGGCAGCACAGTGCTCCTGTGTTTGTCCACCTCAGGTGCGGGCTGAGTTTCCAAAACTCCAAATTTTAGGACCCACATGGTGTTAACCCATGCCTGATAGCCTGGGGAGGATCTCACCACACTTTTGCGGTTTGCCAGTTGTCCCAGAAAAGCAGCTTGCCTACCAAGCAGGCAGTTCAGAGTTTATGGCAAGCGCAACAAAAAAGCCAGCACCAACATGTATGGGCTGACTGAATGGTATTATGCTGAGTGAAATAAGCCCATCACGAGAAAGAAGAATTATAGGTTTTCATCATGAAGAATATAAGAAACAGCACAAAATGATCAGAGAAAGCAAGGGAAAAAACTCAAATGGGAAGAAATCAGAGAGGGAGACAAACCATGGGAGCTCTTAGCTATAGGAAACAAAGTGAGGGTTGCTGGAGCAGAAGCGTGGAAGAACAGGGGGTAACTGGGTGATGGACATTAAGGAGGGTATGTGACCTGATGAGCACCGTTATATTGCAAATGATGATTATTGAACTCTATGTCTGAAACTAATGATGCTATATATAGTTGTTGGCTAATTGAATTTAAATTAAATCTGAAAAAAGCCAGAACCAAGATTTATTTTGCCTCAGACAGTGTCTTAGTTCCTATGCTAGGGAAGAGAGAAGAGCACGCTTTGGCTCAGTTATTTCTGTCCCGAAGAGAACATGCCACCACTCTGAATGTGTCACATGGGGAACTGGTCCCCCATGTACTTAGGGATCCTCAGAACTATGACTGCCAGCTAAGGTACTTCCTTCCCCAAGTTGACACTTGTACAAGCCTCTCAGGTGTGACCCAGGTGATGCGCACAGACCTTCAAAACTTCAGAGTTTGTGCTCCCTGGCAAAAAACTTGGAGTAGTCAGCCCTTATCCCTTTTTCCAATCAATGGTTTTGTGGGAAGAGTTTTCCTTGTAACTCCCTGCCTGCTGCTTCTCGTCTCTCTCTTCCACTCCTCTCCATGCAGGGCTCCCCTCCCCTCTGCCACGCACCTACAGCTCTTCTTTCACTGCCTCCCAAATCAACTCTCTCCATGGTCCTACCTTCCACAAGATGGTCATTTTTCTACCTGTAGATGGAGTTTTGTTCTCTTGGTCCCCGATCCAATTTCTTGGGTGTTCAGAATGATTTATTTTATAGCCATGATTGAGGAAAGGCAAAGCTTAGATCCCCGCATCTCCTTGCCATCTTAACTCTTCCTCCTACACCTGCAGACTTTTTGAATCATTCTTGCTAATGACTTCCAATGCTCCATAAGTATTCCTCGGGCTCGGGCATGCTTGGGCCCTTCCTGCCCCCATTCTATCTCCAGTTACACCTCCCCCAACCAAAAGTGAAAGGCCTGCCTGATCCTAGATTCTGCCATCCATCTATATCACCTCTGAGTTTCCACTCAGACTGAGACACACGCTCAGAACCTTCTCTCCACCCCAACCCCATCCATCATCCCTGCAGCTGTTTTTGGAGCATGCATGAGGCCGTAAGCCACCCAACAAACTGGCTTCTCAGTACCCATAATATCCTACTTCCATGCCCTTTGCTCTTTCCTCTTCATGCCCATACAGATGCCTAACAATTGCTACCACTTAGAACTGTTTCATCTTTGAGGCTGTAAATTGGCCACATACCTCCCTCTGACCATGGTGACTTCATCTGCAGTGTTATTTCTCCATTATTTCTACTATACCTGCTTTATTACTATTATAACTTCAAGCCGCAAGCCCTTTGACTTAATCCAGGCTATGAATCCCTGCCCAACTTAGCCTCCTTCTTTGTCCGTTATACCATATCACAACCCTTCTGCTAGAATGCATCACACTGCCTCCTTCCCTGGTCCGTTTCGTAGCACTTCCATAGAACTGCTGCTGCCTGTCTGCCTTCACCTGGAGAGATGGGGCCACCAAGTGACACCCGTCACCCACCTGACCCAAAACACTGCACCTCGCGTAAAGGCTGTTCATGTGTTCCCCTGTTTTTCATAGTAATAGGTTCAAATGCTTTCTTTCTGGCCCCATTATCCATTTGCAAAGATTCCTTGTTGAGATACTGCTTATAAGTGCTATTTTTCTTCACTCTTAAAAATGTTTATTACTTGGTCACTACTGTTTCTTTTTTCATTGAGACTTAGTGTGTCCAACAGAAACAAGCTAAATTCTTCTTAAGTCAATATGTTCTGTGTGAGAAAGATAGCATCTGTCAAAGGGGTCACAAGTTTTCATTAATGCATTATTATTTAATGTATTACATGTAGGGCTTGACATAGCACTGCCTCTCGGTTGATGACTCAACGGGTGAAAAATAAAAGGTCTACTGCGAGTGAGAGAAAAAGCAGGTAAATGTTTCTAAAGTAGCATGCAAAATAAATATAAACACTAAAAGCCTATTGAAAGCATTACAATTATGTTCTACTGTTCTTGCTTCCTATAATGTCTTCTCAGTGGCATCTGAAGAAATAATTAACCTTGTGAACTCATAACTCACAAAAGAAGGAAAAGTTCATAGCTAGCATCAAGGCCACATGAAGATAAGTAGCTATAGGACTGTTGTAACTAGACAACTAATCAAAAAGTAAATATATACCATAGAGAGAAAGAATTTATTTGTCTCTCAAGGATATTGAAAATACTCAGTTAACCTATTTGCAAAGAGATTCTCTGTCGCTGGATTTTCAGCCAAAATGGCATCTGCCTTGTGCATAAGCACACCATGAGCTATCACATGCTGGAATTTTCCATTCCATTTTCTGTTGACATGGGTGCAAAACTTACATCGTGTAGGTGGTATGTCACTGAATGCCAAGGAAGTACCAAGAGGATTACAATTCTCATGCATTAGGCTAAAGCAGATACTAGGCTTCCTGCCTTCAATGCGTTTCACCACTAAATCACTCCTAGTGCCCTGCTGGCCGTCTCCATGACCTCATTCCACCTGTCTCCATGGCTCCCCAGCTGTACTTCCTATCAGCCCATACTTCCGATCTATGCACGAAGTTCTTCCCCACCCCTCGAAATGCCTACTTTCCCATGCCTGAATTCTCAAAGAAACAAGTTCAATATATACTACTGGGTATAATTTCCAGGCTTGCTTTCTAAGATCCTGAATAAGTTTGGAAAGTATAGAAATGAACTTTTGAAGTAATCCAGAAGAAATTTAATAAATGATATTGGGTTGTTCGAAAATATATCTCCAGAGGTTGGCAAACCAGTGGCTATAGCCAAGCAAACAGCCCAAAATTTGGCTACACACAAACATGTCCCTGCGGGACCTCCCAACTGCCACTACCTCCCAGTTGCCATCCCCAACACCAGGCTCTGGACCTCTGCTGAATTCCCCACTATTCCTTCTCTTGAGAGTGGATTGCCTGTGTACTCGCCACCAAGAAATCCCAAGCTCCTTGTATCTATGAACACCAGATCCGAGTGAAGCGCGCTGACCCAAGTGCTTGTGATAGAAAGCATGATGGTCATCGTGATGGTTATCTTGAAGTGTCACACTTAGCTAGTCCACAGTGCCCAGTTGTTTGTCAAAAACCAACCTAGTTGTGTTACAAAGGTATTTTTTAAATGTGATTAACATTTAAAATCAACTAGATGTTGAGAAAAGCAGATTATCCTACACAATATGGGTGCGGCCTCATCCTAATCAGTTGAAGGTTTTAAGAGAAAAGACTGGGGTTCCCCCAAAAAAGAAATTCTATCTCCAGACTGCAGCATAAAAATTCCATCTAAGTTTCTAGCCTTTGGACTCAAGATTAACACTGGCTGTTACCTGAATCTGTAGCCAGCCTTTAGGTTTGAAAGCTTGTCAGCCCCCACAATGGTACAAGCCACTCCTTAAAATAATAACTCTCTCTCTCTCTCACCCCCACCGTGTGTGTGTGTGTGTGTATCCCACAAAGATTCTGAGAACATGTTAAGTGGCCAGAGAAAATGGCAAATTATACTACTTGTATTCTCATATAAATTTTAACGCAAAAAAAAAAAAAAAAACCTAACAATCTTTCACTTTACAAGGTTTGCAGCTGTAACTACTAACAAAGTTTCTTGTGTATCCAAAAACAGAATGTCGTCTTTTCTTGAAGCATCTTTCCAAGCATGGATTTAAATTGCCATGAGGCTACAGGATTCACTCAGCTAGTGGGGAGCATAGACCTGACTGAAAGCTACACTTGGCCCATTGCTCTTTACAAATCACAGATTAAGCAACTCTTGTGAAGAGAGATTTGGTTTCCTTAAGACTTTCCAGCACTGGAGATGTTCATTTCTAGAGATCCAGATGTATCTTCCTGCATCTCAGGCTGATTCTGTGGGTTTTCAGGATGGTCTGGTAAATAACCAGCTCGATTCAGTACCAGCTGAAAGGGTCTCCTACTCCTCACCATCTTTTCTCCTCCTTGCAGAAAGTGGTTGCTTTTCATTTCATAGAGTTTTCTGCTACTCCTTTCTTCGTCCTCCAGTTGCATTCATAGGTATTCAGAATGGTTTGGTAGCTCTCTAGCTGAATTCCTGGGACCAGACGAATATTAGGTCTCCTGCTCCTCCACCATCTTGGAAGTTGACAGACTCCTTAAGACTTTCCAAACACGAGATTGGGAGAGTTCAGGGTGGTGCGGCCATAGACAAGCAGAGATCAATGAATTAGGAAACCAGGAGCACTGTAGAGTAGATCAAGAACTAGAAGCTGGTTCTTTGAAAGAATAAATAAAATTGAAAACCACTGGCAAAACTTATCCAAAAGAATAGAGAAAGGACCCAAATAATAAAATCACGAATGAAAGGGAGGTCACAACCAACACCAATGAAATTGGAAGGATTATTAGAAACTTTTAACAACAGTTTTATGCCAATAAATTAGCAATCTGGAAGAGATGGAGGTCTTCCTGGAAACCTATAAACTACCAAGACTGAAACAGGAAGAAATTGATTTCTTTTTTTTTTTCTTTTTTTTTTTTTTAAAGATTTTATTTATTTACTTGACAGAGAGAGGAGCAGCCAGCGAGAGAGGGAACACAAGCAGGGGAGGGAGAGGAAGAAGCAGGCTCATAGTGGAGGAGCCTGATGTGGGCTCGATCCCATAACGCTGGGATCATGCCCTGAGCCGAGGCAGACGCCCTGCTCAGCTGTACCCAGGCGCCCCCAAGAAATTGATTTCTCTACACAGGCCAATTAATTATGAAGAGATTGAAGCAGTGATTAAAACCTTCAAAAAAAAAACGCCAGGCCCTGATGGTTTCCCGGGAATTCTACCAAACATTCAAAGAAGAAATAATACCTATTCTCCTAAAGCTATTTCAAAAAATAGAAACAGAAGGAAAGCTACCCAACTCATTCTATGAGGCCAATATTACCTTGATCCCCAAACCAGGCAAAGACCATCAAAAGGAGAATTACAGACCGATTTCCTAATATAGGATATGGACGCTAAATTCTCAACAAGATCCTGGCAAATAGAATCCAACAGTACATTAGAAGGATTGTCCATCATGATCAAGTGGGATTCATCCCTGGGATGCAAGGGTGGTTCAACATTCACAAATCGATCAGTGTGATATGCATTTTTATCAACAAGAAAAAGCCAAAATCAATGATCCCTCTCAATAGATGCAGAAAAGCATTTGACAAAATACAGCATCCTTTCCTGATTAACACTTCAGAGTGTAGGGATAGAGGGTACATTCCTCAATCTCAATAAAAACCATCTATAAAAAGCCTGCAGCATATAGCATATGGGGAAAAAATGGAAGCCTTTCCCTTAAGATCAGAACACGACAAGGATGCCCCTCCGCCATTATTATCTCAACATGGCACTAGAAGTCTTGCAACAGCAATCAGACAACAAAAGGGATAAAAGGTATCCAAATCAGCAAAGAAGAAAGTCAAACTGTCTCTCTTCGCAGGCCATGATACTCTATATGGAAAATCCCAAAAGAATCCACTCCCAAACTACTAGAAGTTACAGAGCAATTCAGTAATGTGGCGGGATACAAAAATCAATGCTCAGAAATCAGTTGCATTTTCTATACACTGAATCAATGAGACTGAAGAAAGAGAAATTAGGGAATCCATCCCATTTACAATAGCACCAAAAACCATACATTAACTTGGAATTAACTTAACCAGAGTTATAAAGGATCTATATTCTAGAAACTACAAATCAGTCTTGAAAGGCATTGAGGAAGACACAAAAAGATGGAAAAATATTCCACTGCTCATGGATCGAAGAATTAACACATAGTTAAAATGTCCATGCTACCCAGAGCAATTTACACTTTCAATGCTATCCCAATCAAAAATACCGAGGACATTTTTCAAGGAACTGGAACAAACAGCCTTAAATTTGTGTGGAACCAGAAAAGGCCCGAATTGCCAAGGAGTTGTTGAAAAGGAAAAACAAAGCTAGAGGCATCATGTGCGATTCGACAGCTGTACTACAAAGCTGTGATCACAAAGACAGCATGGTACTGGCACAAAACAGCACATAGACCAATGGAACAGAATAGAGAACCCAGAAATGGACCCTGGCTCTTGGGCAACTAATCTCTTGAAAAGGAGGAAAAACATCCAGTGGAAAAAAACAGTCTTTCAATAAATGGTGCTGGGAAAATTGGACAGGCTATATGCAAAAGAATGAAACTTGACCACTCTCTCACACCATACACAAGATAAACTCTAAATGGACGAAAGACCTCAATGTGAGACAGGAATCCATCAAATCCTACAGAAAGGAGAGCATAGGCAGCAAAGTCTGTGACATCAGCCACAGCAACCTTTTTCATGACACATCTCCAAAGGCTAAAGAAACAAAAGAAAAAATGAACTATGTGAGGACTTCATCAAGATAAAAAGCTTCTGCACAGCCAAGGAAACAGTCAAAAACTAAGAGGCAGCCAACGAATGGGAGAATATATTTGCAAAGAGTGCTACAGATAAGAGACTGATATCCAAGATCTACAAAGAACTTCTCAAACTCACATACACGAGAACAAATAATCAAATCAAAAATGGGCAGAAGATATGGACAGACACTTTTCCAATGAAGACATATAAATGGCTAACAGACACATGAAAAATGTTCAACATCATTAGCCATCAGGGAAATTCATGTCAAAACCACATTGAGATACCACCTTATGCCAGTTAGAATGGCAAAAATCAACAAGGCAAAAAAACAATTGTTGGAGATGATGTAGAGAAGGAATTCCTCCTACATTGTTGGTGGAGTGCAAGTTGGTACAGCCACTCTGGAAAACAGTGTGGAAGGCCCTTAAATGTTAAAAATTGGAGACTACCTTATGATCCAGCCATTGCACTACTGGGTATTTAAACCAAATATACAGACGTACTGAAGAGAAGGGCCATATGCACCCCAATGTTCATGACATTGTCCACAATAGCTAAATCTATGGAAGGAGCCGAGATGCCCTTCAACAGATAGCTGGATTAAGAAGATGTGTTCCATATATACAATGGAATATTACTCAGCTATCAAAAAGAACAA
The DNA here is from genome assembly GCF_017311325.1 of Ursus maritimus. Lineage (NCBI taxonomy): Eukaryota > Metazoa > Chordata > Mammalia > Carnivora > Ursidae > Ursus > Ursus maritimus. The sequence continues at coordinate 6,564,710 of NW_024427107.1, forward strand.
TTTCTCAACATTTGCTGCAACATGAAGGACGGCACTGGAGGAGATAATGCTAAGTGAAATAAGTCAAGCAGAGAAAGACAATTATATGGTTTCTCTCATCTATGTGGAACGTAAGAACTAGGAAGATCGGTAGGAGAAGAAAGGGATAAAGAAAGGGGGAGTAATCAGAAGGGGGAATGAAGCATGAGAGACTTTGGACTCCTGAGAAACAAACTGATGGCTTCGAGAGGGAGGAGGGTAGGGGAATGGGATAGGCTGGTAATGGGTAGTAAGGAGGGCACGTATTGCATGGTGCACTGGGGGTTATCGCAACTAATGAATCATCGAACTATACATCAAATAAATAAATAAATAAATAAATAAATAAATAAATATGTTTTTTAGAGGGTTAAGATGGCAGATGAGTAGGGGACCCATTTTTCAGCTGCTCACCTGAGTCGGGTGATAGGTAGAGACCATCCTGAACATCCACGGAATCAACCTGAGACGCAAAAGTACATCTGGATCTCTCCAAATGAACATCTCCAGCGCTAAGTATTGAGGTACATAGCGGGGAGCATGCAAACCACCGCGAATATCGGACGATACAGGAAGGGAGAGAGGCGCGCTCTCGGGCGCCAGGAAGCAGTAGCCACCTGCACGGGAGGCGGGTGGACTCGCGAGACAGCACCCGTGAAACCAGACTGCGACCGTGAGCTGGAGCACGCCACCGACTTCTCACGGAACTCCGTGCTCACTGGATACAGACTGAGACCAGAGGCTCCGGGACCACAGGGGCGGCTGGTGGCTGGTGCTGGCGGTGTTCGAAACACAAAGGGACAGAGACCGCGCCAGCCCTGGAAGTGAGGCTGGGTTGCCGGGTGGGGCACATCCTGGGACATTGCGGGTTGAGCAGCACCAACAGAAACAGAGTTAAAGTGGCCAGATCATAGAGGAGAATGGCCACGCGATCCCTGTTCAGGTGACAGAGGCTGAGATTCGGCCACTGCTGCTCTGTCTCTCAGAAGAGGCACAGCAACCAAGCTAGCCAGGAAAGAGCGCGAGAAGAACAAAAGCCTGGAAACACCGGCTCACGGGTGCCCATCCCATCCCCCCGCAGGGGACATCGGAGACTACTACCCAAACAGGGTTGCCTGAGTATCCACGGGAGCAGGCCCCTCCCCAGAAGGCAGCCTGAAAAATCAAGAAGCCCACATCCCTAGAGATCAAAAGGGCCGACCTGGTCCCGGTAACAATCTGGGCTCTGGACAACCCCGCAACCTCTCATTCAGAATGACGAGAAGGAGAAATCCCCACAAAGAAAAATACAATGAGTCTGTGGCCTCTGCCACAGAAATAATGGATATGGATGTAACCAAATTATCAGAATGGAATTCAGAGTAACAATGTCAAGATGATGTGTAGACTTGAAAAAGTATTAACGAAATGGTAATGAGAATATAGGAATACTCTAAGGAGCGGAAATGAGAACAAATCTGGCAGAAATTAAAAATTCTATGAGCCAAATGCAGGCAAAACTAGAGGCTCTGACGGCCAGGGTAAATTGAGCATAGGAACGTATTAGCGATGGAGGACGGGTTAGTAGAAGAAAACAAAAATAGAAGCTGGACTTAAAATATCCATGCCCATTGAATGTAGGTTATGGGAGATTCTGACTCAATGAAGCTCAATGTCAGAATCATCGGCATCCCCGAGGGTGGAGAAAAAGAGAGACTAGAAGAGATATTTGAACAAATTGAGCTGAAAACTTCCCTAATCTAGGAAGGGAAACAAGCATTGTGTCCAAGAAGGCGAGAGGACCCCTCCCAAGCTCAACCATGACAAACCTACGCCACGTCACATCATAGTGCATTCGCAGAATATTAGATCCAATGTACAGTATTGAAAGCGGCCAGGCAAAGAGAATTTCTCACGTACCAAGGCAAAGGTATCAGAATTATGGCAGACCTGTCTACACAGACCTGGAATGAGAGAAAGGGTTGGGGGCATTTTTAAAACTCTTTCAGAGAAAAACATGCAGCCAAGGATCCTTTATCCGGCAAGGCTGTCATTCAGAATTGATGGAGAAATAAAGACCTTCCAGAATCGCCAGTCATTAACCAATTTCATAACCGAAGCCAGCCCTACAGGAGATATTAAGGGGGTTCTATAAAGGTAAAAAGGCCCCAGAGTGATACAAAACAGAAAGTCAAACCGATACAACAAAGACTTTACCGGCAACATGTGGCATCATTAAAATCATATCTCTAAGTATTAGTCTTAATGTGAATGGCTTAAATTCTCCCATAAAATACCACAGGGTTGCAGATTGGATAAAAAGAAATGACCCATATCCATTTTGCTGTCTACAAGAGACTCATTTTGAACCCAAGATACATTCAGACTCAAAGTAAAGGTGAGTACCATCTTTCACACAAATGGACCTCAAAAGAAAGCTGGGGTAGCAATTCTCATATCAGATAGATTGGATTTTTAAACTGAAGACTATAGTTAGGACACGAAGTGTGCTATATTATTCTTAAAGGATGTATCCAACAAGTGGATATGACAATTATAAATATATATGCCCCCACTGGGGGAGCAGCAAGATACACAAGCCAACTCTTAACCAGAATAAAGAGACATATAGATAAAAATACATTAATAGTAGGGGACCTCAACACCCCACTATCAGAAATAGACAGAACACCTGGCAAAAACTAAGCAAAGAATCAAAGGCTTTGAATGCCATACTGACGTTGTGACTTCATAGATATATATAGAACACTACAGAACCAAAGAATACTCATTCTATTCTAATGCCCATGGAACATTCCTCAAGAATAGACCATGTTCTGGGACACAAAACAGGTCTCAATCGATACCAAAAGACTGAAATTATTCCCTGCATATTCTCGGACCACAGTGCTTTGAAAGTGGAACTCAACCACAAGGAAAATTTTGGAAGAAACTCAAACACTTGGAGACTAAGAACCATCCTGCTCAGGAATGATTTGATAAACCAGAAATCAAAAATCACTTAAACAATTTATGGGACCATACGAGAATGAAAACACACGGTCCAACCCTATGGGATACTGCAAAGGCAGTCCTAAGGGGGAAATACATAGCCATCCAAGCCTCACTCAAAAGAATAGAAAAATCTAAAATGCAGTTTTTATATTCTCACCTCAAGAAGATGGAACAGCAAGAGAGGGATAGGCCTAATCCACACACGAGGAAGCAGTTGACCAAGATTAGAACAGAAATCAACGAATAAGAAACCAGGAGTACAGTAGAGCAGATCAACAGAACTAGCTAGTTTTTTGAGAGAATTAATAAAATTGACAGACCTCTGGCAAGACTTATCAAAAAGAATAGAGAAAGGACCCAAATTAATAAAATTATGAATGAAAAAGGAGAGGTCACAACCAATGACAATGAAATTGGAAGGATTAATAGAAACGTTTAACAACAGCTTTATGCCAATAAATTAAGCAATCTGGAAGAGATGGAGGCCTTCCTGGAAACCCACAAATTACCAAGACTGAAACAGGAAGAAATTGATTTTTTAAACAGGCCAATTAATTATGAAGAGATTGAGTCAGTGATAAACAATCTTCCAAAAAATAAAACTCCAGGCCCGGATGGTTTTCCTGGGGAATTCTACCAAACATTCAAAGAAGAAATAATACCTATTCTCCTAAAGCTATTTCAAAAAATAGAAACAGAAGGAAACATACCAAACTCATTCTATGAGGCTAATATTACATTGATCCCCAAACCAGGCAAAGACCCCAACAAAAAGGAGAATTACAGACCAATTTCCCTAATGAATATGGATGCCAAAATCCTCAACAAGATCCTGGCAAATAGAATCCAACAGTACATTAAAAGGATTATCCATCATGACCAAGTAGGATTCATCCCTGAGATGCAGGGGTGGTACAACATTCGCAAATTTATCAGTGTCTTAGATTTTATTCAGAAACAAAAATTCAGAAATCATATGATTCGTTCAATAGATTCAGAAAAAGCATTTGACAAAATACAGCATCCATTTCTGATTATAACCCTTTAGAGTGTAGGAATAGAGGGTTCATTTCACAAGCTCATAAAAGCCATCTATGAAAAGTCAACAGCAAATATTATTCTCAGAGGGGAAAAGCTGGAAGCCTTTCCCTTAAGATCAGGAACATGACAAGGATGCCCACTCTCGCCACTATTATTCAACATAGTACTAGAAGTCCTTGCAAATGCGATCACACAGCAAAAAGGGATAAAAGGTATCCAAATCGGCAAAGAAGAAGTCAAACTGTCTCTCTTCGCAGATGACATGATACTCTATATGGAAAACCCAAAAGAAGCCACTCCCAAACTATTAGAAGTTATAGAGCAATTCAGTAATGTAGCGGGATACAAAATCAATGCTCAGTAATCAGTTGCATTTCTATACACGAATAATGAGACTGAAGAAAGAGAAATTAGGGAATCCATCCCATTTACAATAGCACCAAAAACCATACGTTACCTTGGAATTAACCAGAGTTATAAAAGATCTATATTCTAGAAACTATAAATCAGTCTTGAAAGGCATTGAGGAAGACACAAAAAGATGGAAAAATATTCCATGCTCATGGATCAGAAGAATTAACATAGTTAAAATGTCCATGCTACCCAGAGCAATCTACACTTTCAATGCTATCCCGATCAAAATACCGATGACATTTTTCAAAGAACTGGAACAAACAGTCCTTAAATTTGTATGGAAACAGAAAAGGCCCCGAATCTCCAAGGAACTGTTGAAAAGGAAAAACAAAGCTGGGGGCATCACAATGCCGGATTTTGAGCTGTACTACAAAGCTGTGATCACAAAGACAGCATGGTACTGGCACAAAAACAGACACGTAGACCAATGGAACAGAATAGAGAACCCAGAAATGGACCCTCGGCTCTTTGGGCAACTAATCTTTGATAAAGCAGGAAAAAACATCCGGTGGAAAAAAGACAGTCTCTTCAATAAATGGTGCTGGGAAAATTGGACAGCTACATGCAAAAGAATGAAACTTGACCACTCTCTCACACCACACACAAAGATAAACTCTAAATGGATGAAAGACCTCGATGTGAGACAGGAATCCATCAAAATCCTGGAGGATAACATAGGCAACAACCTCTATGACATTAGCCAAAGCAACCTTTGTCATGACACATCTCTAAAGGCAAGAGAAACAAAAGATAAAATGAACATGTGGGACTTCATCAAAATAGAAAGCTTCTGCACAGCCAAGGAAACAGTCAAAAAAACTAAGAGGCAGCCCACGGAATGGGAGAATATATTTGCAAATGATGCTACAGATAAAAGACTGGTATCCAAGATCTACAAAGAACTTCTCAAACTCAATACACGAGAAACAAATAAACAAATCAAAAAATGGGCAGAAGATATGAACAGACACTTTTCCAATGAAGACATACAAATGGCTAACAGACACATGAAAAAATGTTCAAAATCATTAGCCATCAAGGAAATTCAAATCAAAACCACACTGAGATACCACCTTACGCCAGTTAGAATGGCAAAAATAGACAAGGCAAGAAACAACAATTGTTGGAGAGGATGTGGAGAAAGGGGATCCCTCCTACATTGTTGGTGGGAATGCAAGTTGGTACAGCCACTCTGATTTCTCAACATTTGCTGCAACATGGACGGCACTGGAGGAGATAATGCTAAGTGAAATAAGTCAAGCAGAGAAAGACAATTATATGGTTTCTCTCATCTATGGAACATAAGAACTAGGAAGATCAGTAGGGGAAGAAAGGGATAAAGAAAGGGGGGTAATCAGAAGGGGGAATGAAGCATGAGAGACTTTGGACTCTGAGAACAGACTAAGGGCTTCAGAGGGGAGGGGGGTGGGGGAATGGGATAGACTGGTGATAGGTAGTAAGGAGGGCACATATTGCATGGTGCACTGGGTGTTACACGCAACTAATGAATCATCGAACTTTGCATCAGAAACCAGGGATGTACTGTATGGTGACTAACATAATATAATAAAAAAAACATTTAAAAAAATTCACTACATGCCCTATAAAGAAAAGGAAACAGAATTATTGGAAGTAGCTCAGAGTATTGAAAGTTGTCATCAAGCCAAGGAAAAATCTGCTCATTAAATGAAAGATTAAAACTTCAAAACTTGGAAAGTTGTCCACCAGTGTTATAAAGAAGAGCATGACTGTCTACTGAAATGTATTCCCAAACGAAGTCAAGGACCAAGTGTTCTGAAATGTGGGATTAACAAGTCTCCAGATGCATTATTTTAGAAGCTACATACCTGGCACTGTGCTATGGGCTTTCCTTGGCCAATCTCATTAAACCTCCCAAGAGACATGAGTCAGTTTGTTACTATTAGCATCATCATCAACATCATCATCATTTCTGATGAAGGATCTGAAGCTCAGAGAAATTAGGTCAAATTTCCAAGCTTCTGAAGTTATTCATTGGTAGAGGCTGAATTTAAACCCAGCCAGTCTATACTCTGACCACACTGTACTACCTCTTTTCACACATCTTCAAGTATTTCTAAGCAATGTCAACTGTAGCTAGCTTTCTGGTTCACATCTAGTGTTTTTGTTGTAATTGTTAAATCGTTACTATCTTATACCTGAAACTAATATATCCTATGTCGATTATACCTTAATAAAAGAAAAATCCAAAACATTAAGGAAAAAAAGTGATGAAGCCTGTTTCTCCACATTGACTCTGAGTTGACCTCATGACTTTGGGGCAATAGAAGGAGTGACATTGTACCAGGTCTGGGACTAAGTCTTAAGAGTCCTTGCATATTTCTACCCACTCTCTTGGAAGCCTGCTGTAGCTATCATGTGAACAAACCCAGCTAGCCTGCTAGATGATGGGACATATCCTCCACCTTGCCAGCTGACAGCCTGACAACACCAGACATGTAAGTGGTGCCATCCGAAGTCATCCAAGGTTGGCCATCATTCTGACCCACTGGGCGATGCAGGCACATGAGTGCACCCAACTGAGATCAGCCAGGCCTGGCTCAGATCAGCAGAATTTCCAAGTTGACCCAGAGACCCATGAGCATTGATATGTGGTTGTTTTTTCAGACACTTAATTTCAGAGTGATTTGTCACACAACAGTAGATATTGTGATATAGAAATATAATCAGAACTATTGAAACAGGCTCAAAAATAAGAACTCTGCTGGTGCCACCTCCTTCCCTCCTCCCTTTCCATTTTTGGTTTCTCCCCCTGTGGCTCTGGTTAGAGATTTCCAGACACCTTGCAACCACAAGACGATACACTGGGGATGCAGGAGTGGGCATTGGTGGGGGGCAAGTGTTGAGTTCTGTTCCTGCTCTGGACTGCCCACCTCTGAACATTATGTGAGACAAATAAAACCTTTTATTTATTCAAAAAAATGAATGGATAAAGAAGATGTGATGTACATATATACAACAGAATATTACTCAGCCATAAAAGAGAATGAGATCTTGCCATTTGTGACAACCTGGATAGACTTTCTCAGGCAGAGAAAGACAAATACCATATGATTTACTTATTATGTGGAATCTAAAACTAACAAAAGGAAAAAAACAGAAACAGACCCATAAGTAGAGAGAATAAACTGTTGGTTGTCAGAAGGAAGGGGATCAAAAGGATAGGCAAAATGGGTAAAGGAAAGTGGGAGGTACAGTTTTCCAGTTATGGAAGGAATAAGTCACCAGGATGAAAGGCGCAGCATAGGGAATATAGTCAAAGGTATTGTAATAGCCTTGTATGGTGAGAGACGGTAACTACACTTGTGGTGAGCATAGCCTAGCATATAGAGATGTTGAATCACCGTGTTATACACCCGAAACTAATGTAACCGTGTATGTCAACTATGCTTCAGTTAAAAAAATCAAATCAAATCAAAATCATTACAATTAATGATTAATATTTTATGTCAATGATACCAATTTAACTTCAGTGTTAACTGTTTAAGATTTGATAAATAGCCACCTAAACTGTGCTATTTTAAAACTTCAGTCATTTATGCATCTAAGCTAGTAGCTAGTATCCATGGGGAGACTTTATCTTTATCCTGGGAGGAGTAATTTTATGATCAATTTTGCTCATACAGGTACAAGCCGATCCTGAAGTTTGGTGAAATAAAACAAATGTACATGCTTCCGACTATGTTTATTTCATTATGCTTAAATATGGAAAAACCACTGTAGTGGTGGAATTCTTCTCTATAGGGATGAATATGAGTTAAGAAGATTTGGATTTCCCACTGACAGACGTGTTGTCAGGGAGTTGGCTCCCATGTGTTCCATGGGGAAGAAAAGCATGATTAGAAGACACATACCCCCATCCCTGCCACCTGGAGGAGGCATTCAGGAGAAAGGGGGGTGGGGTGGGTAGAGAAGGATTCTGAGAGTGCAGGCTGTGACTATGAGGACAGAGAGGTGTGAACCATCTCCTGCTCTGGGTTATACTCCCACTGTGTCGTCTCCTAGCCTCCACACCAGCCCTGTGCTCACTTGCTCTGTCTTGTGGACTATAGGGGATGGGACCAGTTCAGTACCTGGGATGGGGATACAATGGATGGAGAGATTCACAGAGATAGTGACATCATGAGTGACCAGAGATGGAAGGCAACCAACTAGAAGTCACCGGAAGCAAGAAGGAACAAGTAACAACCAGGAAAAAACTCTCACCACAGCCCAGGACCTTCAGAGACACTCTTTGGAATGGGACTGAACTTGCTGCAGTCATGTAAGATGAGGACTCAATTATTTTGTTTAGAAATTAATAGGGAAGGGGCATCAAGGTAGCTCAGTCAGTTAAGCATCTGCCTTCTGCTCTGGTTATGATCCTAGAGTCCAGGGATTGAGCCCCACATCAGGTTCCCTGCTCAGAGAGGAGTCTGATTCTCCCTCTCCCTCTGCCACTCCCCTCCCCCTGCTTGTGCTCTCTCTCTCTCTTTCTCACTGTCTCTCAAATGAATAAATAAAATCTTAAAAAAAAAAGAAATTAACAGGGAAGGTGACTCCCAAGGGCTGGAGAGGTATTCAGAGGTACATATAAAGCACAAGTTTTGGGAGAGAAGCCTAATAATGATAATAATTAAGAGTTGATAACCAAATTTGAGATTAAAAGCAATAAGTTTCAATATATTTTCAGATGTGTGACTGGAAATAAGATTTTTAGAATTGAGTTTCCTCTAAAGCAATAATACTACTCCAGAATTCACTGCAAAAACAAAATTCTCCTAAGTTATTGCTTTATTAAAGTATAATGTATATCCCTGAGGAACTCTACAATGGCATTATGGCTAACATCGCCATTTAGCTCTCATTTTCATTTGGCATTAATGACTACAACTATGAGATAGATAATTTATAACTCAAAAATATTATGATTAGTCATTCTGGATTGTTTTATTAATGTGTCAAGACACTATGTGCAAATAAGGAATTGACTTTTTGTCTTAATTCCTCCCAAACTGGAATCACTCAAGGCACAGGGTTTTGCTGTTGGAAGGATGATTTAAATAATAGACAGTTCACCCAATGTCCTTTTACAGTGGAGGCTGAGAGTGAGAAAGCACATCAAAAAAAAAAAAAAGGAGAGAGAAAAAGAGAAACAATTAGAAACAAAACCATTTGTTTTCAGAGAGCAATGTGAAAGACTGAGTAAAGAGACAAATGTTCCCTTTACTGTTCCTGCATAATTGCTTGGAACACTTCATATAGTTTTTAGAAAAGTGACAAATCGTCATTTGGAAAGGTCTTTGAAATGAGGATAGGACAAGGTGTTGGAGGGTGCCAGGTTTCAGATGTAAGAAGACAGCTACACAGTTTTGCCCATTTGCTGTTGAACACTTTGCCACGTTGTCTCCAAGGTTCCTACTGCTCTACTTTCTCTGGTTCCGTGTCTGCTCCGTTTAAGGCATACACAGTCCGGACACCTCCTTGCTGAAAACAGTCCTGCAAATTGGAATTTTCTAATAGCACGCTTCCTCGATGTGACAGCCAAGATTTGAGATGGGAGAGGAAGGGTTCTCATACCATGTCGTGTCTCAGGAGCACCTAGACAGTTTCCATTAGGGACCACCTGATCTGCCCTGGACACATGCATTGACCAGGCCCATAGGTAATGATTTAACTTCCGCTGCTACCACTTGCTGAGAGCTCTCAGGGGGCCTGTCAGCACCAGCTTTAAGCTACAAGTAGTGAAATAAAGCAATAACTTAGGAGACGTTTAACTGCATCCCACCACCTCTCAGAACAGGCAGGTCTCATTCTCCTGCCAGCCCTTCTGCAACGGAACTGTGAAGGCAATCACTTGCACAGTAAGGTAAAAGGGCAAAGAGGGTCATGTTTTAAATGCCCATCTCATCCAGAGTGTGCCTTCCTTTCCAAGCCGGGAACAGGTTCATAGATTCAGCGGGTGATGTTCGTTGTGCCTTCTGAGACGCAGACAAAAATGAAATTCTAATACCAGATTATATCAGCAAGAATCTTATGAGCAGCCTCTTCCGTTCTTGGTTATATGGTTCCCAAATTTACCCAACACTTGGGAGGTTTTAAATTCTCTTTTTGCCTTCCTCAAGATAGGTTCCAGGCAAGGGGGGAAAAAAGACATTTGAACACAAATCAAAGGAAGCCTGAATTAGCCTCACTGGATGCCGAACATACAGGTACATAAAGTATAACAGACCATCATTTTAGCTGGGGTTGAAGCCACGACGCTTTTCCTCATTGTCAGAGCATAAGGAAGGTACACTAAAAGGAGAATTAGATAAATCATTCGTACAAACTTCATTAAAGGAAACATTTATGTTTTTTCTATATCGAGCAAGCACACACTGGCAACGTTAGAGGGAAGGCAAAAAAATGTAGATGAATGTGAAATAATTGAGAACACAGAGCTTTTAACCTTAAAAAGAGGTCTCACTAGCTCGTAATATGAAAATGCATACCTGACTTTTTTCCTCACACATTGTGTTTTATTTTATTGAGGTATAACTGTCATATAACATTCTATCTGTTTCCAGTATACAACATAATGATTTGATATTTGTATATATTACAAAATAATCACCACAATAAGTCTAGTTAACATCTGTCACCATACGTACTTATAAATTCCTGTTCCTATGATGAGAACTTAATTTTAAGATAAGCAAATGAGCCTCCTGCACATAAAGTCCGGGCGCCTCTCCATCAGCTGTTCTGTACTGGACCCTGGAGCAGGTGAGCGCCTGCACATGAGCCCTTTGGAAGGCATTTCTCAGCTCTCTATGGCCCTGTGGGGCTTGTGGACACATAGGCTTTTAAACCTGGTGTTCTGGGAGCTTGTCTCTCAGGTGCGGGCCTTATAAGTTAGGGTGCCCCATGAGGGGTTCAAATTCTATTCTCTTCAGGGAGAAGCTCAGGTTTTGAGTTTTCTCTCAACTATGGGTCACACTGCCAGGGGTGCAGTTTATGGTAAAATTGTCTGTTAGCCTCCCCTACTTGCTTCGAAACTAATAACATTAGTTTCAGGAGTACCCATAGTGATTCAATAATTCTATACATTATAAATTGTCCTCATGATAAGTGTGGATATGGATTTTTTTTTTCATGTGCTGAATGTGTGGGAGTCACTCAGCTAGCTTTAGGATTTTTTTCAGAGGGAATTGTTTTATGTGTATCTGCAGATTGACTGTGTCCATGGAAGGAGGTGAGTTCAGGATCTTCCAAAACAGCCATTTGAACCAGATCTCCATAACTGATTTTTTTACATGAGAATGGCCATCCTTGAGCGAACAACTTCACTTGAACATCTCAGTAAGCTAAAAAAGACTGGAAAAATGAACAGCAAAAGTTTTTTGGGGGCACCTGGATAGCTCAGTTGGTTAAGCATCTGCCTTCGGCTTAGGTCATGATCCCCAGAGTCTTGGGGTGGAGCCCCCAGACTGAGACCAGGCTCCCTGCTCAGTGGGGAGCCTGCTTCCGCCCCTCCCCATGCTCCTTCTCTCTGGGTCGCTCTCCCTCTCAAATAAATAAATAAAATCTTTTTTAAAAAATAAATAAATAAACAGCAAAAGTTTTTAATCCATTTTAATGGGTGTATTTCAAAATCTAATAGGCAATTAAAGCGTGTTGTTTTTAGATTTTAAATTAATTTAATTTAAAATATTCTAGAACCCACATTAGAAAAGGAAAAATAAAACAGCTGAAATTATTTTTAATAATATAGTTTAATTAATTTAATATAATAAAAATATCATTTCAAGGTGTAATCAATATACAAATTATTAATAAGATATTTTATGCTCTTTTTTCCAAACTAAGTCTTTGAATTTGGTGCATCCATTACACTTACAGCACATCTCAATTTGGACCAGCCACAGCTGTTGTACTCAGTAGCCACTGGCCAG